>NC_056726.1:1789456524-1789481524 GCF_019279795.1 Protopterus annectens | reverse complement strand
CAACCTACACCACCTGTTATGTATATAAACCAACTCAGAGATTGCACCACAGAGGGGAAAAGGGAAAGGCAAAAGACCCACTGTCCAAAGATCTTCCACAAAACCAACCCTGAATTTTCAATGAAGTGTGATTTGACCTAAATATTCAGTGAGTCACACTTCATCATAAAGAATATTTTTAGGACCAGCTGTAACCATATATATTATATATGTGTACATATATATATATATTTACATGTATATGTATATATTTTTGTTTATTTGTTATTTGCAGACATTTCATAGGGAACACTATTTTCTTAGTTTGCTTGAAAGATGCTTTGCTTATAGATAAGCCACACCTTATTTCTAGCTTTTAGAACTGCATTCAATTTGATTCCAAAACCAGTGGGTGAATTAAGTTTAGATTTTATTTTTTTTTTCTGCAAAATATTTGTCCTGTAGCTGACTTAACACATTAAAAGAATAACAAAGTGTTCATTAACTTCCAAAACAGTTGAAAAGTGTGCCAGACAACAGTCACCAATAATGCTAAAAACGTAAAAGAACTAAAGTGCTCAACAGGTGATTTAATAAATAAGTATTGAAGGAGTTTTAGTTTTGAAGGTTTTTTAGCATTGAAAAGTAAAGTGTATTATTTGGGTCAGAGCAGTGTAAACATTTTCACAGTTTATGAAAGCAATCTTATTCCAAAGATATATTGAAAGGAACAACTAAATAACTGTCATTCTACTTGAGAGGTGGCAAAGTTTGTGATGGAGGAGGTTTTCATATTGCCGTCTCCTTAGAGAGGGCAGCATTTCTTTGTGGTGGAAATGGTGGTGGTGGTGGTGGTGGTGAGTGGTGGTGGGTGGTGGGGGAGTTTAACCACCCAATCTATTATACTATGTATTCCAGTGATTGTATTAACTCACAAGTGGTATCAATTATTTGTTTCATGTTATAACATGTGAATGAAGGGTATGGAACAGAATTTGTTTTTATAGTTTTGATTAAAGTATCTAAGAGAAGCATTATCCTCAGGGTATTTATTTCATTAGTGCTGATCAGAGTAACATGCATTGTGGAAGTATGTTGCTTGATATAGTAGAATGTAGGGTTTGTATTGCTTTTTCAGGATTATGAGAGAATATATATGCTGCTTGTTAAGTCACATTTAGTTAGCTCACAACTTATTGAGAAAATATTTAGTGAAATTTATTCCAGAGCATGGACAGTCTCTGGGTTATGAACCTGTCCCTCCAGCATGTTCTGTTGATTGTGGTAATAAGGTTGAGGTCTCTGGAGCATGTGGTGTGGAGGGATGTGTTCCTTTAAGGAAACGTTCATCGTCTGTGAGCATTAGACTATACTGCCCAAGCATACCAAGTGGAAGGCTTATACATCCTCATACATGTATGCACAGGTATTTCTGGACTTCATCAATGCAAAGTCTTTGGACCTGTTAGTCCATACCCCAACCAGGGTGGTAACATCCTGGACTTGGTTGTTACCAACAAGAAACAACTTTCCTCCACAAAATTTGTAACCTCCAACCCATTAAAACTGGACTACAAGTCAGTCACATTCACTATAAGAGTGGAGCCTAAAACATCCTCTGACACGTCAATATTCAGAGACTATGTAAAGGCCAATTTACTAAAGCTGAATGATGACCTGACTAAATTTGAAACCTCCCACCACCTTGACAGCCCCATAGTTTTTGCATACTCCTTTGCAGTCCAATTGTATGCACATGTAAATAGCTGCATAAATGCATGTATCCCCCTCAAAAAGAAATAACAACACCAAATTCAATCATCAATCCCTGTGGTAGAACCCTAATATAAAGAGGCCCCATAATAATAAAAGGAAAAAAAATCACTACATGCAAAATAAATCTTAAGTCTCAAGAAGCCAAAAATACTCTTGCTAAACTAAACAAGGAACTCTGGACCCTCATCAACTCAACCAAAGCCAGATATGATGTAAAAATAACTTCCTAGGTGAAATATAAAACCAATGCCTTCTTTGCCAACATTAGAAACCTCAGAAACAATACCCAGCAATGTGCCCAGCTTATAGTAAATTATATCACCTATTCAGACCCAGAGGACATAGTCAATCAAGTAGCAGATAAATTTAGCTAAAACTACCTCCCTGACATATCTGCATCTATACCCCCAAATTTTCCAAGAACAAGTCCTCAAGGCACTATCCAAGGCCAAGAACACTGCTTCTATATGGCAAGATAACATACCAGGATGCAACTCACTAGCCTGAAAAAGGACCTAACAAACACCCTACAGAATCTGTTTGATATTTGCATCTAAAGATCCTTTAATGTCAATATCCTAGTAACAACCTATGGACCTAATTGGTATGAAGCTGGCAACAGAAGGAAGACAAGCAAATTGACCCTCCATTTTAGTTCACGGGTTTGAATAATTGAATTTAATACACTAGAAATCCTTCTTTGCAGAAAAGATCTCTTGTCCAGCAGTTTTAGACACCAATATCTGTCAAGTGGTCTTTTGAGATATATTCTGATAGGAGAGCCTGAGACAAAATATACATATTCCTTTACTTCATGCACTGCCTGGATCAAAGTTGATAGTAAACTCCTGTCATAAACTTCTATTAGTACAGAACAACTAAAATCTGCTACATTCAGGCCCCCATTAGGGCCATACCCCCCCCCATCAGATGCCATTCCTCCTCCCAAAAAAAAAAAATAAAAATAAAAAGGTGAAATAAAGCTAGCCAATTGTTTTTATGGCTATAACTGTTGCAATAAAATAAGCATGAGTAAGAAACAGTTATTTATACTTTTTAAATGTATGTCACTAAACTATAGTGTGTTATGATCTTTTGGGACTGTGTTCATCGTCGGTTGACTTAGAATATTTTGTGTTAATCTCTGTAGTACATTATTGTACACAGTATACTGCATTTAGTCATGTAAAGTGTACATAGCACTAGTGGTGTATTATATAGCTTAGAATAGCCCCACATTGGTAACGGTAAACTGCAGTCTTATACATATGAGCACTAACTCATTTTATTGATGATACCTGCCTCTGGTCAGTGACGAAACATGACTCCAGCCTGCTACAAGTGAATGGGATTTCTCTGGAAATCAAGGTTGCATGGCCTGGTTCTCCTGAGATATGACAGTGTTTGACTGCAGGGGGGCAAGTCATGGGAGGGCACTATAATCCATATGAATGTCAATGGCTTGTACTGTGCAGGCCTCCTGCTGGCATATCACATACATGTGTGGTCACATATCATGGTTGGTAAGGACATAGCTGTTAGTAGTCAGTCCATTTAAGCACTACCACTTTCCCTCCTTAAGGGCAGTTCCTAGTACTACAGTGTAGACATAGCCCCACATGTACAAACATAAGGCTGGAATAAAGCATGGTATTCTCACTGCACAGCAAGGTATGTACTTTACATTTGGACATGTACTTTAGTTCTCCATTATATGTGACTGTCTCCTATTTTCCCATTCAGATGTGCATATGTATAGATTGTAATGCATCATGGAGTCAGCATCACAATCCATCACTAGCAGAGTAAAGTTTTAGTTATGTGTTACTCATGTTACAGTGTGTACATCTTCCCCTTTTAGTTAAGGTGACATGCATTTGAGTGATCAACTTGTGATAAATGTCACTACCAGATATTTTAATATGCAACAGCTAGTTATAGCCAAATGTCAGCACACTTTTAGCTGTCTCTACGATCCATTGGAGTGTGATAACATGATCAAAATACATTTGTTAATTTTGGAGTTTTGTTGCTAATGCTGTGATAAGAGTGTTAACTTTGCAGTCTGACACATCTGTTCTATGATGTATGATAAATACAGAGCTACCCATATGCAGTTAAACATCACCTTTTAATTTGTTTGGCGCACATGTATTTGATGATAATTAACTACATTTCAGATGTCCATACTGTCAAAGACTCCAGACAGCTGGTATTGTCTGAGTAGTTACTATACCATATACAATGAAATAAAATATTCACTTTGGTCATAAGCTAGTAGAGGAAATAGCCGTTGATATATTTGTAATTGAAATGATATTTTAACTTAAACATTCTTATTAAATGATTATATATTGAATTTCAATAATGTACTTTCTCATGCTTCATACAAGCATATATTTGGCATATGCATTATCAATAAAACAGTATAAATTGTACAGCTGCATATGGGTTATTTGTGATGTAAAGAAAAATGAAATCCCTGTTTATTTTTTTCATGTGTTACACATGTAGTTACCCTCCTCACCTATCCTCTGTGCATTATAGTGCTACAGCTATTATTCTATGTTTTTAACAGCTATTTCAATTCTGCATTGATTATATTAATGCATTTTCATTTAATTTTGCACCACCAGACCAATTTCACAGCAAATAGGCTGTGCTCCTGCAAGAACCACAACTTGGTTGCTTGAAAAGAAGTTTCATTGTGTTGGTTTCAGTTAGTTTGACTATTAGATACATATATGGGTGTCGTTCTTTTGAGTAAAACACTCAAAAATAGACATCTGTGTGGTTGACATGTTTTGGTCGACAGGTGTGCAAGATCGACAGTCCCTCAGGGCAAAGGAATATGCCCTTTCCCTGAGGATTGTGCTGTGCTGGAGTTAGTACCTATAATAAGCAGAAGGTTTGGAGGGCACAGCATCCATGAAATAATCCTTGGAGCACACACAGTCAGCTGTCAATGTGTTGTCATCAATATTAATGTGTCTGTCAATATTACAGCCATTCTATTTGAAATACCACATCCACATACAAATATATATAAATATATATGTGTGTGTATCTGTGCCTGTGTCTGTGTGTATGTATAATGACATCTTATGTGTTGTGACTGGGTAGTATGCCTTAAAAACTTGAGAATGTAGCTTAAAATTCTCATGGTTCTTTAATCAGGCAATTTAAAGGTTTTTGTTGGTGTTCTGCCTCATGCTTTTATTTTGCATATAACATAGGGTCTTTCTAAAGTAGTCAAAGCTACACTTTGGCAAATTTCATTTCCTCATGATCATTGGTGCCATTTTGATGATTGACTGCTTTGGGAGCCAATAAAGTGAGCTTCTGTGTTATTTAGCCAGACCATCTTGAGTGGGCACGTCTTTGTGTGATAGCCTGATAATGAAAGAAAAGGAGATCTGGTGATAGTTGGTATTATGTATATATTAACAGTTTAGAAACTTTGTGGCTGTTTAAATGTTTGAAGTATTTGATGAATGTTGTTTTACAAATACTGAATTTAGTAGGAATATCATTTTTAGATTGGTTTCACTCAAATAGCAAATTTGCACAAGGTACATCAGGTGGAGATTTTAGACCGACTTTTTTAAACATTTCTAGTATTTGAAGAACATTAATATTTACTAAACGTACTAAATTATGAATCTTTAAGTAAATGATTATGCATGTGTCAGTGGATTTACATTTAGTTGATTCTGTTAGCAGTTAGTATGTTGGTTTCTGATGCTTCTTGAACCTTATGCACTGTACAGTTGTATTACTTGTGGTATATGTAGTCATCATTAAGACAGTATTATGGGTGACATAAATGTCTTAAATTTTATGTTGGTCTCACATGTTAAGTTTGAAATAAGTTATTACATTTTCTTACTTATATTTATGGTACTAATGCCCTTAGTTTATGGTCTAGCCTGCTTTATTTTTTTTCTAGGATTGTTTTATCAGTGCATAAACCTTTGGTATTTTAAACAGTTTATTGGTCTTATTATTTTTTGTTTAATCTTCTTAATATTATTAGGGTAGACTGTGTGTAAGTCCTTTGTTCAAGCTCTTTTTTAAAACATCGAACTCAAGACCCAATGCAGGGCACAACTCCAAGAAAAAAAGTAAGAACAGCAACCACTGCCAAAAACCATCCGGGACCAGCCAAACTATAGAGAATGTTATTTATTGCCACACAAATACCGACTAAGCACTTTCGCCATAAATAGGCATCATCAGAGTCGGTACAAATTCAAAAACACACAATATTTAAATGATTTGCTTCCAATTAATAAATGACATCATAAGTTAAAAGACCAATGAGCCAACCTGCACCTGTTTAAAATTCCCTTAACATATGCATCCAACACCAACTTAAAGATACATACACACAAATACCCTGTCACAAACATCAAAATAACAATACATATTGCTTAAAAATAAATTGCATATATGACATAAAAAATATATACACATATTCACACCTATAGTTAAACAACTAATTGTATACAATTATAAATATAAATGCAAATTAAATTAAATAAATTAAATGCAACCAGATTTGTGAAGAGAGAGGTATCAAAGAAAAGGAGTTCTGTATATTCTCCTATCCTCAAAAGCACTTTGGAACCCACTGTGGATGAGCAGGAACAGGGCTCAAATAAGTCAGTTTGTCTTCAAGGACCTTGTTTTATTTTAAAATTTAATGAGAAAGCTTTTGAAATATGTTCGGTACTGTGGGATGCATGGAATCACTGCCTGGGTAATGCAACTAAGGAAATTGTAGGAAGGGCACCTAGGATCGTGTATAGCAAAGGTGAAAATTTGAAAAGGATTCTTGAAAAGGTGCCTAGGGTTAGGAAATCTCGGATGTCTAAATGTGGTAATTGTAGGTGTTGTAGATTAATTGCTGAAGGTGCACACCTATGTGTAAAAGGGTTTGAGCGTACTCTGTCTTGCCCAGGTTTGTGTAACTGCAACACAAAGAATTTGGTATATGTTGCTTCATGTATCACATTTGACGCCTTCTACGTGGGAATGACCACACGTAGATTGTGCAACAGAATTAGTGAACATGTACGAAGTTTGAAGAAGAAAGATCAACACAATGCATTATATCTGCATAGTTGCCCATGTAATGGTTTTAAAAAAAATTTATTTTTTGTTATAGATAGGATTTATGATGATCAAGGGGGTGACATCGGTAATAAGGTGGCTATGTTAGAGGTAGAATGGCAGGTGAGACTTGATGCCATGATGTTCCCTGGCATTAATGATGCTAAACTAACTATCGCCCATACCCATCTCCTCTCCACACTTCTCTATGCCTCACCTGTATTCTCTTTCCTCAACATATGCGATATTAATAAACTATCCGTGACTTACAATCACATTGCCAGATTTATAACAGGGGCTCCTTATAGAACTCACAGAATGAACCAAGTCCTATGCACGAGGGGATGCACGGTCCAAACCAAGTAGAAAGCTCCAAATAGACCAGCAAGGCAGCACAGAGTTCAATATATTTATTAAATACTGATGAATATAACAAACTAGTTTCGGCCAACAGCCTTCTTCAGTGTAAAACAGTATAGTCAAGTTCATTTGCATCATCCTTTAAATACATATCAAGAACCAATCAAAAGATTGAGTTCATGAATACTAATAAGTTTGAAAAATATTTGTAAAACATGTTTTGGGGCACTTAGAGTAAATCATATAAATATACAATGAAAATTAATATATATACTCAGGTGAGGTCCATCCATAACAGGAAAAATAACCACCAGGTGAATACATGAAACTAAACAAATTATTAGTATATTCTAACATGTCCATATGACAGTATATTCATACTTAGAGTTGGTTTTTATAATCCCATATTGGATGAACCACTATCACATGCTATTCAGCAGTTCTTGGTTAGAGAAACCATAGGTAAAAATATCAGATACTAACGTTCAAAGGACTCAAACATGCTATGTCATAAGGGAGCATATGTTGGACCGATTAGGTTATATATGTATAAAGATGTATATATATAGAGATTGGTAGTGGGCAACACAAATGATGAACATAAAGCACAGAGTAGATCAACAATAATGAGGATACCAGCCTGAACATAAAGGCTTTCACATTTGTTCAGCATAAACATTACAGCTATTATATATCCGTCCATGACAAGATAGAAGACCACCCAATAAATACAAAAAATAAGGTTAATTATTAATATGTTCTAACCTCTCTATCTGGCAATGTATTCATACTTGGAATCTAATTAATCTTCCCATATTGAATAGAGCACCCACGTACTTATAACAGTTTTGAATTGACGACCCCATGGCTGGTACATATCAATTATAGATATTCAAAGGATTCCTGCATGCTATATCTTAAGGAGCATATGTTTAACAGGTAAGATGTATATACCCACATATGTATATCAATATAGGTCAGTTATTAAACATAACTTGTAATGGACATGGAGTACAATATAGAAATTGAATCAACAATACTGAAATCAACAGCCTAAACATAAAGGCTTGCACATTTCTTCCAAAAAGTGATAAGGGCTGTTATATCTCTAGTACATATATGTAAATGGCACCACTTACAGACCAAAAAAAGAGGAAGAAAAAAGTGACAATGCATCTAGTTTCAACTTACATTATGCTAACAAATATAAATGCTCAGTCACCTGACTAGCAAATTAAGTGCCTCTCATTCGTGCTCCCACAAAAGAGAAAATTTATTCTTAACTACACTTGGCCACCGCCCATATCAAACATAGTATTACAAAATAGTCCATATGACTTGATATCTTAACACCCTGTTCAATATTGAACCAGAATGTTTTGACATTCATAATCTTAAAGACATATAAATAGGAGACAAATAGAAATTCCCCACTTCGTGTCCTATTATTGAATGTACTAATACTGACTCAATATATTGCCTACAAATGATCATTTAGTCCCGGGTGAAATAAAGCCCCCAGTGTAATAATCCAATGTTTCTCTTTTCGATCCAGTAGCCCATGCCAACCTTGTTTGTTTGTTCTGTCTCCAGAAATGCGGTCAATGACCATAAAAGTGAATCTCGCTTGAGAATGTTTTAATGTGTGTTGATATAGGGCACTGGTCTCCTTGTGGTTTTTTATATCACTGCGATGTTCGTTCATTCTAAATCTTAGGGCTCTGGAAGTTTGTCCAACATAAAATCCCCCACAGTAGCAAGAAGCCAGGTACACCACCCAGTCGCTACTGCAGTTTCCAAAGATCTTGATATCAAAAACTTTACTAGTATTACGACTGGTGAACGCCTTGGATTTCAACATATGTTGACAGGAACCACAATGGCCACAGGGGAATGACCCAATAAGTTCATCACCATGAAGTGTCAGTTGTTTGTGAATAGTCCCCCCACTTGCCATATGTTTAAAATGTGAAAAATAGGAACCTAAGGTCTTACCACGTTTATATGAGAAAAGACAACGGGGTCCCAAAAACTTCGCAGCTTGTCATTGGCCAATAAAATGTTCCAATGTTTATTAATGATGTTTCTAATCATATTAATGTTTCTGCTATAAGTGGTGATGAACCTAACACATGTATTGGAAGAGGATTGATTTTTATTTTTATTCTGATATTGTAATAGGTCGTCCCTCACAAGACGATTAGCTCTACTCTGAGCCGACACAATATCAAATCCATCATATCCCCTGTTAATAAACCTCTGACTGAGATCCCTACTGGCCAATTGATATTCCTCCATGTTGGAACTGAGACGTTTGATACGTATAAACTGGGATATTGGAATACTCCTGATTGTGTGACGGGGATGTAAACTTGATGCATGTAACAGGGTGTTATATTATGGTACTTGGAAAACCCTCGTAGACAGAGTATTGTCTGGGTTCCTGTATACTGTGACATCCAAAAATTGATAGAATTTTTATCAAATGTCACCGAAAATTCAAGTCCCCAGACATTATCATTAAGATATTCAACAAATTCCCGCAAGTATCCTACATCAGCCCGCCACACCAACCAGCAGTCGTCCAGATAACGTCTCCAAATATCCATTTCCACCTGAAAGATGTTGTGTGATGTATCATAGATCATAAATTCCTCAACATAAGCCATGAAAAGGTCAGCATATATAGGGGCAAAAGATGCCCCCATAGCTATTCCTTGAAGCTGCCAATAACATTGGCCCTGGAAGTACAGAACATTCTTATTTAACACATGCTCGGACATACATATCAAAAGGGTGTTAAATCCCGGTGAATATAGGTTTACCCTTTCCAACCAATATTGTAAAGATTGGAGACCCGCCCAGTGGGGTATACTTGTATATAATGATTTTACATCCAAAGTACATAAGTACCACTCAGGTTCCAATTGGGTTTCCCTAATTAGCTGTAGAAACTGTGTGGTGTCCTGCAATCTAGATCTGATATGTCCCAACAGAGGTTTAAGATATTTGGTGAGGAAAGCTGATAGGGGTTCAGTCAGAGAGCCTATTCCCGATACTATAGGTCTACCCGGTGGTTTTTCCAAGGACTTGTGGATTTTGGGTAAAAGATATAGTATCTGTTTGGACGGTTCCGACACTTTAAGTGAATCCAAGCATTTCTTATTTATGATGCCTTCCTCAAAGGCCAACTGCAAAAAGGCGTCAATCTCATCCTTAAATACTGGTGTGGGATCTATAGACATGTACATATAGCACTTGGCGTCTGACAATTGAGTTAACCCTTCATGAATGTAATCCGCAGTGTTCCAAACCACAACTGCACCTCCCTTGTCAGCAGGGACAATAACTATGTCTTTATTGTCACACAAGGTATTCAAAGCTATCCTGTCATCATCCGATAGATTGCTAGCCAGCATGATATGTCCCATGTTTTGAAAGTGAATATCCCTCAAAATGGAGTCCATGAAAATAGATACATGTTTACTCATAGGAGGTTGGAAAGAGGACTTACCAAAACGGAAGTCCTCAGACGGTTCTGACCTGTTATCCTCAAAAAACAACCTAAGATTTAACATCCTACAAAAGTCATGTAAATCCTGTACTATGTGGTATTCTTGACTAAAAAAAGAAGGAATAAAGTTCAAACCCTTATTCAACAGTGCAACCTGCTCATCCGTTAATATAGTCTTAGATAAATTCAACACATTCTGAGTGGTTCCAGATAGATCTCCTATTTCAGGAAATTGTCCAAAAGGCCTTGAAGGGAAACCGGAGTGACCACTCTTTCTGTGCTTTCTGCCCCCCCGGTGTCCCTTACCCCTTCTAAAGGGGAAATTTTGTTAGTTCTCTTCCTATTAGGTGAAGCCCTCTCACCTGGACCCTCAAAATCCGTAAGCGAGGATTCATCACCAGATGTACTATATGAGCTATCCCCCTTGTTTTTGAGAATTGATCGTGGTCTCTTTTTGGTGCGACTGGGCCCTGTTTTAGCCTGATTGTTATCCGCAAATCTAACCGATCTGCTAAAATCAAAAGGTTTACCCCGTTGATAATCAGAAAAATCACGATGAAACTTCTTAATTTTGCGTTCCTTTAAAGTTTTCTCATGCTCCATCAGTTCTGAGGACAGTTTTTTGATGTTGTCCTGATATTTCGTAGAAGATTCAAACTTTTGAGCCTCTGAACATATATTTTTAATTTCAAGTATATTAGAATCTACTGTCCTTTCATAATATTGTAACAGTATGTTCACAAATGTCATGGATCCTGTCTGGCTTCTTGCTACTGTGGGGGATTTTATGTTGGACAAACTTCCAGAGCCCTAAGATTTAGAATGAACGAACATCGCAGTGATATAAAAAACCACAAGGAGACCAGTGCCCTATATCAACACACATTAAAACATTCTCAAGCGAGATTCACTTTTATGGTCATTGACCGCATTTCTGGAGACAGAACAAACAAACAAGGTTGGCATGGGCTACTGGATCGAAAAGAGAAACATTGGATTATTACACTGGGGGCTTTATTTCACCCGGGACTAAATGATCATTTGTAGGCAATATATTGAGTCAGTATTAGTACATTCAATAATAGGACACGAAGTGGGGAATTTCTATTTGTCTCCTATTTATATGTCTTTAAGATTATGAATGTCAAAACATTCTGGTTCAATATTGAACAGGGTGTTAAGATATCAAGTCATATGGACTATTTTGTAATACTATGTTTGATATGGGCGGTGGCCAAGTGTAGTTAAGAATAAATTTTCTCTTTTGTGGGAGCACGAATGAGAGGCACTTAATTTGCTAGTCAGGTGACTGAGCATTTATATTTGTTAGCATAATGTAAGTTGAAACTAGATGCATTGTCACTTTTTCTTCCTCTTTTTTTGGTCTGTAAGTGGTGCCATTTACATATATGTACTAGAGATATAACAGCCCTTATCACTTTTTGGAAGAAATGTGCAAGCCTTTATGTTTAGGCTGTTGATTTCAGTATTGTTGATTCAATTTCTATATTGTACTCCATGTCCATTACAAGTTATGTTTAATAACTGACCTATATTGATATACATATGTGGGTATATACATCTTACCTGTTAAACATATGCTCCTTAAGATATAGCATGCAGGAATCCTTTGAATATCTATAATTGATATGTACCAGCCATGGAGTCGTCAATTCAAAACTGTTATAAGTACGTGGGTGCTCTATTCAATATGGGAAGATTAATTAGATTCCAAGTATGAATACATTGCCAGATAGAGAGGTTAGAACATATTAATAATTAACCTTATTTTTTGTATTTATTGGGTGGTCTTCTATCTTGTCATGGACGGATATATAATAGCTGTAATGTTTATGCTGAACAAATGTGAAAGCCTTTATGTTCAGGCTGGTATCCTCATTATTGTTGATCTACTCTGTGCTTTATGTTCATCATTTGTGTTGCCCACTACCAATCTCTATATATATACATCTTTATACATATATAACCTAATCGGTCCAACATATGCTCCCTTATGACATAGCATGTTTGAGTCCTTTGAACGTTAGTATCTGATATTTTTACCTATGGTTTCTCTAACCAAGAACTGCTGAATAGCATGTGATAGTGGTTCATCCAATATGGGATTATAAAAACCAACTCTAAGTATGAATATACTGTCATATGGACATGTTAGAATATACTAATAATTTGTTTAGTTTCATGTATTCACCTGGTGGTTATTTTTCCTGTTATGGATGGACCTCACCTGAGTATATATATTAATTTTCATTGTATATTTATATGATTTACTCTAAGTGCCCCAAAACATGTTTTACAAATATTTTTCAAACTTATTAGTATTCATGAGCTCAATCTTTTGATTGGTTCTTGATATGTATTTAAAGGATGATGCAAATGAACTTGACTATACTGTTTTACACTGAAGAAGGCTGTTGGCCGAAACTAGTTTGTTATATTCATCAGTATTTAATAAATATATTGAACTCTGTGCTGCCTTGCTGGTCTATTTGGAGTTTTCCTTATAGAACTCACCACTGCCACAATCTAAAGAAACTTGACTGGTTAGAACTATCCAATCTTCTCAAACTAAACCAACTCTCTGTAGCATTTAAAATCATTAAGGAACCTGACAAAACCCCTTCACTGAATAACTTACTGACCCCCTACTCTAACCTAAGTAGTCTTCGCTCCTCCAACAGATCTCTGGTCCAAACCATCAAATCCAATAATATGGGCGGCGATGCTCTCTTCGCCAATACAATTGGAAAGGTTTGGAACTCCCTCCCTAACAACTTAAGACTCACTAACTCCCTCTCTCAATTTAAAAAACATCTTATACAATTCTTTAAGGCACATTGGCTATGCTCATGTGCAAATCCAGACTAGTTGCTAATTGAACTACAGCATATCCTATCCTACTTGAACTAGCTAACTGGGGTTCTCCTCTTTTTTGGCATCAAATAATTCGTAAATAAACTGACTACTACCCTATTTAGTTCATTCTACTGTAATCAGTTTCTCCATGATCTCTTGGAACCCTGCAATGGTGTAGAACTTTTTGAACATAGTAACATTATTGTCTCTTGAATTTGTCTCTTGAATTTGTATTGTACTTGTAATTTTGAGCTGGATTCTTTACTGTCTTGTTGATACAATAATCATGCCAAGGAAAGCATAAAGAATGTTAATTTGTTATGCCTTTCATTTATGTACCTGTAAACCTATGTGTTTTCTGTTTTTTCTCTGTGGAGCTTTTCTCCCCGGGCCTCCGCTGAAAATGGACATGTATCCAGTCGGACTATCCTGGTCAACAAATGTAAAATAAAATAAATAAAATAAATAAATACATTTCTATCAAACCAGTTTTAAAGCACAAATCTGGTTGCATTTAATTTATTTAATTTAATTTACATTTTTATTTAATCATTTAAATATTGTGTGTTTTTGAATTTGTACCGACTCTGATGATGCCTATTTATGGCGAAAGCACTTAGTAGGTATTTGTGTGGCAATAAATAACATTCTCTATAGTTTGGCTGGTCCCGGATGGTTTTTGGCAGTGGTTGCTGTTCTTACTGTTTTTCTTTTTTAAAACATCTTTATTAAATTATCTGCTAAGATATAGACTCACATACATTAATAGGAAAGAACGCAAACCATATTCAAATTTGCTTTTCATTTACATACATTCAACATTATGTGTATATATTTTTTTCTTTACAACATCTGTCATTAGTCTAACATTACATAAATTGCTGAATTCCTGCCTTTCCTTAAACCTCATTCCCCCTGAATATTATTCTACATGTATTGCTCCCACAAATTCTATTTATTTTTTATATAATTTTCTCCATCCCTTTTCTAAAGACCCTCTTCCAGTTCATTTATCTCGTTTACAAGCCGAAAAGACGAACAACAACAACAACAACAATATTCAATACTTCATATACAGTTGGTTTAGCTTTTGATTTAAATTTTCTATTAATTGCTTTTTTAGCAGCCAATAGAATTAAAGTTAATAAGGAATTGCTATGTATAGGATGTTCAGATCTTGTGTCCTAGCTCAAAAGAATAATTTCCCTAGTTAAAGCCATTTGCTCATGCAGTATTTTTGAACAACAACTCTGTAGGAAATTTAAAAAATCTGCTAACTCATTATCCTCCCCAAAACATGTTATTTTCCTATTTCTTACCAATCACTTCCAACATTTGCTATCTATCTCAGGAAAAATTAATTGAAATCTGCTTGGGGTATAAAATACCTATGCAAAAACACTTCCAAGCAAAAATCCCAAACCTTCTGAACTTTGTTGCATAATTGGGAGTCTTACATATGTCATCTCATTATTCCCTTGCAAAGTGCTTTTGCAGTCTCTCTTCTCCATATTATCTAACCTCCTGCAATTAATTATTATAGTTATCATGCAATATTGTATATGGCCTACTAATTAGCCCTTTTTAACAGCAGCTTCTGGTCTAGATTTGACCAAAACTCTACCAGAACAGTTACCTTCAGTTAGGACTTCCATATCCCTTTCTGTTTGCCTGTAGTTTAAACTTCTTATTGTCCTCATCCCAGTCTATTACTGCCCCTCTCCAGTTATTTGCTCCCAATACCTTGGTTCCTTTCCCAGTTTTCTCCAGGAAATTCCAGCCCCTAGTAGCTGTTTCTGTACCTATACCAGTAATCATCAATATTGGCAAAATCTCCTTTCTCCTTTATTGTGTTGGTTTAGTTTTTATAATGCTTTTTGCAACTTCATGAATGTGATATTATGTATAGCTGTTATTATTTTCCACAAGCTTCTGAGTCAAAAACCCACTGCCTCTTCATTTTACAAATGCCTTACCACTTCATCATCATCCATTTACAGTGAATTATAACCTTCTACTTGTGTTATGTACATGAGCTTTAACTGCATACTTCTGAAGTATCTCATCAAATCAGGTAATCCTAAACCACATTGTTCTACTGGGAGGATGAACATATCACACCTAACTCTTGCCCTCTTTCCCTCTCAGATAAATTCCTTCAACTCTTTATTAATTATTGTCCACAACTTCTCTGGTTAATAAAAATCTGCCTGACCTGTATATGAAAATAAAGGGACTAACAACATTTTCGCTACTTGCATCTTACTATCCACAGCCATAAACAAGAGCTTCCAGTTTCTTTTGTTTAGTCAATTCCCACATATCCTTAGCTGTCGTAGCAGAAGCCTTTTTAATCCACACTCCTAAGTACTTAATCTTATCATGTCTCCATTAAAATGGGTATTGCTGAACCAATTTGTGTGTGTACATAATTTAGAGATATTTCCTTAATTTTATCATCATTAATTTAATTTATTTATTTGTCTTTGTTTACTGGGAAAGTCTGACTGGTTAACACCCATTTATAGTGGAAATCATTCTTTACCTGCAAAAGACTTCAACCTTTCTCAAAATGTTTCACAACACTGAGATGTCCTTTTCTGGATTTACCAAGTACAGAATAATACCATCTGCAAATAAAGTCATCTTTTCTTGATTATCATACCAGTTATATTCTTTAATTCAGTCAAGAGATGTTTTTTTTTTTTATATATTCTTTAATTCCTAAGCCCCTTATTTTCTTTGCCATTGGCTCTAAATATAAAGAAAATAACAAACAGGAAAATGAACACCTCAGCCTGGTTCCTCTGTTCATACAAAACTTATTGGAGAGGAACCATCCTACTTTGATTCTTGCTTTCAGTCCTTTATATATCATTCTAATTAACCTTATTATTGTATCAGGGAATGCAACTGCTTCTATTACTCTACTCGTAAAATCTCAGTTTACTTTATTGAATGTATCAAGACAACCGACAACAGTGGTATTTGTTTATATTCTGCTTCCATCTGGATCAACAGTGTTCTACTAATGTTGTCAATTTTTGGCTTTCCTCCACAAAACTAGATTGATCCATATCTGCCAATTTTAGTAAAATCTTTGCCATTTTTAGCTAGTATAAACACAAACATTTTATAATCAAGGTTTAAAATTGAAGTGGGTCTATATGAAGCTGGGACTGATGGTTCTTTACCCACTTTGAGTAATACAGCCACCACAGCTTTCTTTCAAGATACTGGTGCTTCCCCTCCTTTTAAAATACAATTAAACAAAATATTTGTATCTTTATCACTTTATTCTCTCCTATCTTCCAAACTTCCACTGGAATACCATCTCTTCCTGGAGATTTTCCTGCAGACTGATTTATATATCACCATTTTTTATCTCATCGTCTTCTATCTTATCTATTAGTTGTTTAGCATCACCTTACTTTAAACTTGGTATAATTAAGTTTTCCATAAATATTTACATGTGTACTCTTTCTTGGTTTTCACATTCATCTGCTTTATACACATTTTAATAAAAGTTCCAAAATATCTCACATGCTTATGTAGGATTTATAGTAATCTTTCTTGTCATAGCCTGCCTAAGTCTGGTGACAATGTTTTCTACTTTGTGTTTCCTAATTTTGTGCTCTGGAGTTGTTATCAAAAATAGTTGGCTAATAGCAATTTTTCTAAACGCACTAAACTCATGTACATTATGAAAATACTCCCTTTTTTTCTTTTTAGTACTCTGTACTCACTCCTCTTCTTGTTCTGCAAGATTCCTCTTATTCTGCAATACTTTAACCTTTGTCAACCCCTCTAAATAGTTTCTATTATTTCTTAACTTGTATACCCTTCTCTTTTAATTCTACTCTATTTTTAAACTCTATTTTAATTTTATCCCTCTCACTAGCTATCCCTGAAGAAATGTCTATCATTTTTTAATAACTATTGAATAACTTCCACTACCCATTTGTTAAGTTCTTCTTTTTTTAACAGGTAGGCGAGAAAGTGCTAGTGTCCAATTTTTACATACCCTGCATTTTTGGTGCAGGATATGAAATAATTATTTGATGTGTGTCAAAGCTTTTAATTAAATGCACATGTTCCTGTGAAGTATAATTTCTATCCATTCTACTCCAGTTATTGTACCTTGTGGAATAACATGTTAACTCTGTCCAGGTTCCCACTACTGAATTCATGTTTTCCATGCCAAATATTTTCATAAATTTCTTCAGAAATCTACCTCTTTGGTTATATTTTCCTTTCTAGGTCTACCTGATACATCCTTACTATTGCAAATCAAATTTCATTCCCCACCTGTAAGTAATATTCCCTGCTGAAAGCTGATTATTTTTCCCAAAAATGTCTTAATCTCCATAATAGCAGTTTTTGGAGAAATATAAATGCATGCCAATGTAATTCTTCTCTCTTGCCAAAAATCCCCTTAGCACCACAAATCTGCTATTATTATTTCCCTCCTCTAGCAATCAATAGTATTAGCTCCCTTTTCCTTTGTTCCTGATGTTCTACTGAATATCCATCCAGAAATTCTGTCTTTGTCAAATTCACATGCTCAGGTTTTTTTGCAAATGTGTCTCCTGCAGCATTACTGTATGCACTCTGCATTTGTTAATAAAATTCAATACTCTTTCCTGTTTGTCTGTACCTGTAAGGACATTTACATTCCAAGATACTATGGCTAGGGTAGCCATTATGATAATAAAGCTGTTGTTTCTACCTATTATATATAACATTTTTAACTTGCATTTCCAACTTTTTTGTCTTACATGCACACACTAATGTTTGGTAGACTGTTTTTTTATACAGTTGTTTCTTCTCATCTCATTTGAAGCTATGCCACATTGTTAAGACTTTTTGCTTTAATTAAGGCCCTCAAACAAAAACTAAATAAAATTTCAGAACATCCCCATCCTATTTTAACTTAGAACAAACACATAAAATGATATATGCTTTTAATAAATGCAGTTTATCCCTCCAGGTAAGAGCAATTCCCCCAAATCAACAGCTGCACCCACAGGCATTACCTAATCTAAAATCAAGGTTACCCATGCTAAAGTGCATATTACAGACTGTGTTACCACTTACACTGATTGCTGTCTGTTCTTTTCTTATATATATTCCCCTGCCAGAAGTGAAAAATAGTTTTTATGCTTTCTAAAAACATTAACTTTTATCTCTAAAAAAAGTGCTACCTTTACATAAAACTAAATTGTGCACTGTTCTATTAAATGCACTAAAATATTAAGGCTGCTGGAGATGCTACAATATTGTATTCACATTTCATAATTTCAAACTTTATTTTCACTGAGCTGCTTACATTTTACCTTTAAATGTTGCATTTCCGTCAGCAAAGAGTGCTCAGAACTCTCAAGATTAAGTGCTTGCACCTACAGACAGCTTGTCTCCATGTAAAAGTAGTTAACATTGAGAAAAAAATGCTACTAACTTTGCAGATGCTTTAAGACATCTTTGTATATTTCACTCAGAATGCAACGTGTACAATTCCCCTAGGCAACTGACTTCTGCTCTAGACCTCGTCATCCACTGAAAACTTTTGGTAATGGAACAAAAAGCTAATATCTGTGTAGTGGCAAGAAACATACCGTGTTTCATGCCTTTTATCATTTTGTCTTATTTTTCAAACCTATTTGTTTTAAAAAAACTTGTTTATAGCATAAGCCAAGGACATCAGTCTAGATATCCATCCTTGTAAAAACAAGGGGAATTATCCTAATTCTATGTATAAAATAAAAAGTACACTTTTATAATGCCCACCCAAGATCATAGCATTATATTAACTTAAATTTGCTTCTTTCCAGCCTTTCTTATCTTATTGTGTAAAGCCTATATTTCTTACAGCTAAGAAACAGTACTTGCTTACTTTACTACCTTTAAAATATACAACAGTCACTGAAAATACACACCTACTGTTAAAATGCTCCTGACTGCATGCTATACAAAACTGCTTTACAACATAACATGTTTATATCATGAAATGTTTTATACCAATTGTAATAAGAACAAAAATTTATTTACTCATAGTTACTTATATTTCTCCCTTTAGTGTCCTTCTAAACATTAATGATATAAAGGGGGGTATATGCTTTATAGTCCACCCACAAGTTTAACAAAGTCAATAAAAATCCAGTCTTAGTTCCATTTTCATGCAAAGCCATATTTCAAAAATATGATTGATGCTTTATAGTCCCCTGTTTATTCACTAATTTTAGTGCTGCTTGTCTTCTCCCAAATCATCTCTATCTGAACAGATTCTGGATCAAGTCCAAGATATTCCTGAATCTGCTAGCCAATTCTTGTGCTTTTTTCTGTTTCTCATTTTCCTTTGGAATTTTGGAAAAGCTTTAACTGTCATGGTCTCTTTATGACTTTTTATTGTCAGAAGAATGAAAAGCTGAGTCCTCTTCTGCTTGCTGGCTCACTTTTTTGTTTCCTCCATGGCCTGTTTTACATCAAAAAATGTAATCGATCCTCCTGGAAAAAATATTTTGAAGACAGCTGGATGTAGCAGCTTGAAGTTAATACTTGTCTCTCAATATTACCTGATTCCTGGGATAAATTTGCTTATTTTCTGCCTGTACTCTGCTGATGCCAAGAATGTTTAATAATTTTATTTTCCGCCACAGTTTTGTTAGGATCAATTCTTTCTGCTTTCTCATGGACAGGTTTGGAGCATATACATGATGTGCCCTTTCAATTAACAAATCCTGCTGTGGAATACCAGTCCAGTTGCTGAATTTTATTTTCATAAAATGAATACAGTATGTTCCATCTAGTTTCTTTGGTACAGCAGAAAATCTCAGATTTTCTCTGTGTGCTCACTTCTAACTCTGCTATTTTTAGAATAGCTCTTCTTAAGATGTCTCATACTCAGACAGTATTTTCTTCATTTCAACCATTTTTTCCAGTTTACTCAGTTAATCTGAATAGCTAGTTAAAGTTTCTTCTATTTTTCCATCCTTTTGTTATTTGAGTTGATATAGTCCTTCAATGTCTTATTTGTTTTAGTCACCCCTAAGTACATTTGATTTATCTTTCCTCTAAATTACTGAATGCCATCTTTTGTACCAAAGTTTAAGCTCAAACTTACATTTTTCTGAATAGCTGCAGGTTTCTTTCCAGCCAGTATTTACTACTCATCTTTTCTGGCTGACTTTCTTTCAGGTTCTCAATTTTTTCTTTGCTTACTCAAAGTGACAATTTCACTGGCCCTTTTTTCTTAGTTTCCGTTTTCACACTGGGAAGGCTGTAATTAAGCTGTTAATCAATGTGCACCCATCTTGGAAGTTAGCTTTAAGCTGTTATTAGAGTATATCAAAACAATATTAATCTCAGATTCTAGGGTGGACTTCTGTGATGTGTGAGTTTTCTACAATGTTACTAATTACACAGGCATGTATTAAAATAGTTTGTGTCATTGCACTTGCAATGTAATTGACTACATATCAAACATGCAGCAACATCCACTGAATAAGAGGTGATGTGTTATATGACTGACTTGCAACTAAGACCCTCTTGCAATTAACAGGTGGGATGACAAGAATTAAAAAGACAGGTAAATACTTTACAGAGTGTAGTTGCTGACTTGATTTTCTAAATGGGTGAATTTTAATTAAGCAGTAACAGCTTAGTAACTGTATAAAGTATTCACATATAAGATTATAAGCTGCCCTTCATAAGAGTTATAGGAACCTTTATTTCCTTGAGAACTGGGATGACATCACAAATATATCTGCAGGCTAAATAATAAGTGTTTTACAGAATTGGCTTATGTTTTATATGTAACACACGTGAATGTGGGATGCGGCACTTTACAGGACATGACATTTTGCTGTTTTAGTTGTTTCTGCTATATGTGTGAAACAGCTATAGACAGCACAAGCACATGATGTGACAGTGTGCTGTTTTATTTTGATGGATGACAGCATAACATGTCTGAAGGAGTGACATTTTTATGGGATATGCCCCTTTACTGCTAATTTACTAAAAGTAGCACATGACTATGGTACTTTACTAGGATATGACATTGTTATCATAGGTTCATAGGTATTTACTAGGCTAATGACCACAAGAGCATTTTTAAGCCTAGCCATGCATCCCAAATCTCTGACAAGTTCTGATACCCTTGATAAGTGTAAGCATGGACCTGGGAGATGACCCATTTACAGGTTACTTCTGTCCATTAGCGAAATAGGTGCCAAGCCAGGGATCAATAAATAGGATATAATTTGCAATCAATCAATAACTGTCTAAAATGTGACAGTAAACTAAAGTGAGACATTTTATGATAACAGACTTGGAAAATCTTTGGTGGTAATAGTCAACAACCCAATAACAATTTTTTCTTGCATATTTACAAGACTTTAACTTTGCTGCTGCATTCCACTAATATGGATTACCTGGTATGCCACAATGGTGACTAGCTATGTATAATATGTTGGCAAACTTTAAAAATTCCCTGCAGACTACTCTGTCAGAAATACTGGGTGAGCAAATTGGTATAACTGAGGAAATTATTTTTTTCAGCTGTGATAACAGGATCTGAATTGCCTAGACATAGTAAAGGCCTTGCTGAGTTTAATTATGGTGGTTGCAAAAAAAAGCAATTGCTAGAAAATGAAAATCAAAGTCTAAACCAACCATGTTAGAAGTAGTGAGCATAGTAAAAGAGATAAAAGAACTGGAAGTGAGATCTTTAGAAAAGGGTCGAAGCAAGTTATATAAAATGTGAATTGTGGGAACAATACATGCAAAATAATGCTTTGGAGGAGGAATGAGGTTTACAGGAAGGCAGGAATTGAATGAATTATGTAATGTTTGCTTGGCAATGACTGTATAGAAGATTTTATGTGATGCATAATGTTTGCAATTGAAAATATGTCAATGTGGTTTATCTTCATTTATATAAATGTACGATTGCCTATGTCATAACTGATAACTCAATAAAGATGTTTTTTGTTAAATAAACATCATTGGTTCTCTTATTTATGTACATTGCATTGAACTTTTTCATGTAATTTAGAATTAATACTAGTAGAAGTCTCTTATTCTGTACCAAGTCGTTGTACTGGACTAGTATGGATAAATGTTTTGGAAAATCATGAGAAAAATCATTCAGAAAGTTAAGAGGAAAATCATTCTAGAAGTCATGATGAAAGTCATCAGAAGAATTTTAGAGCCCTTTGAAGAATTGACAGGAAGATTTCAGCACCATAAAAGAATCCACAGAAGAATCAAGACTCCACTGTACAGAGACTTACTATAAAATCATTATGACAAAATCTTCAGTTCACACTGAAGAGAGAGAAGCTATATAAAAATATCAAGAAAACATCTGAGAGCAATGCAAATTGTCAAGACCATATTTTCTAGAAAAATATGGATTCTCCCAGAAGATGAACAGTATGAATTTGCACTGGCCAATATATGTCTGTATGCATTGTCTCCTAGTATGTAGCTTACAGCTTTGAACTGCAAAAAACATGTGCCCAGGGTATCAGGATCTAATCCACTGAATAGAAACTGCAGGGACTGAGACACCATGAAATCTTAACATTGTGTTGTTTGCTGATTAAGTAATAAAGTCTTTTTAACAGATTGGCAATAATTAGTAATAAAGTCTTTTCATCTTTATTCACCTGCTGTCCTTTGCATTTCTTGAGTAGCTCTATGTTCAAACACTAACAAGGACCCATTTAAGGCATGCACCAACTTCAGCCTTTAATTTTCAAGGTTTGTTATTCCATTCACAATAACACAGAAGTAAATGTTTAGGTGACACACCAATTCTTTTATACACTCCCTCAGAGACAGAAGAGCAGAGGAATTTGCCCCATGTCCTGTCCAAATTATCCCTAGCCAGTATGCAAACCTTGTTTTTTCCTGAAATAAGCCATACCTAGTGGAACTAACCAAATCAGCAAATTGAAATAAAGTAAAATCAGGATTAGTCTCAGAATCTTTTTCTTCTGCCATATTTGTATGCTTGTATGTACTTCAGGACGGAATAGTATGCTACTTTTTATTAGAAAGACACTAAGATACCACCCCGAGTTTTCCACAGGAGTTTTAACCCTCATTTTTATAGTGGTGGCCTCTCCCACAGTCACTATATACATATTTCTTCTGCATGATGCATAGGGCATTTTCTATGGCAATTATTTTGACAGTTTCACTGTTAGTACACCACAATATTCCATTATGTGGTATTCCATAATAACCACTATATACCTGGATGTCTAACATTGTCGCAGTGCTGTTGGGATTAAAAAGTTTGTACCCCATGTCATTTAGTCTAATGTTTAATGAAAGACTACTTAGTTTAAAGAGTTCCAACTTTTTGTTGGTGTAATGTATCATGGAAAATGTTAAACTGTAACTTGTAAAAATCTAAGAGCTTTCATATTGACTTGTTGAGGATGGAACAGTTGGTAGATTTAAATACAACCTTTGTTATTGCAAACAGGACATTATATGGTGCATTTTCTGCATTTTTTTAGTTGGGGTGGTCTAGATGTTTCCATGCAATAAAATACCACTTTCTATAGCAAATCTAAGTGCAAAGAAAAGGGAGAGAGCAGTGCCTAAAAATGGCAAGAGAGATATGCACCTAAGGGTTATTTCTATTTGATATGGAAGCGGAAGGGATTTCCAGAGAGCCAGGCTACTCCAGAGATAGCCAGTTCAATGCTAAATAAGGCAGGGAAATTTATTGTGGAAATGCAATTTCCAAGAAATAAGGGTTTGCTGACAGATGATATAAGACTGGGAAGGAAAGATCAGTTTATTATGAATTACAGGAGTCTCCCAGGCATTTGGTAGACTTGGGTACATTTCCTTGCTAAATAAGGTGCCGAATAATGAGGTATTAAAACTGTCCGTAATTCACCCCTTGTTGAACAAATACAAAAAAATCAAGTACAGAAAGGAAAACCTCTTATTAATCTTTTGTTGGACTCCAAATAAGGAAAGAAAAACATTCTGAATTATAAGAACCATGCCATGCATATGTAAAAATCATGATTAGAAATGAAAGATCATGTCAAGAAACCCAAATATACAAATAACTGCCAACAAACATACAAAGCTAGTATTTACAGCAGTGATGGGGAACCTATGACATGCGTGTCAAAGGTGACATGTCACGACAATTTGGGTGACACACCAGTGTTCACCAATACCTGAGTTGCCAAAGAAACCGAATGAACAAAATACAAGAAATATGTGACCCTGCAATTATTTATTAAAACTCAGCACAAAAAAGTCATTAATTGATGTTAATCAAATCAAATGCAGTGTGTCATGTATTTGTTTCAGTTCATTTCAAAATTAATATTAAAAATAGGCCAA
>NC_056726.1:1789391524-1789454024 GCF_019279795.1 Protopterus annectens | reverse complement strand
TACAAATGTGAGAGTTACAGTTGTAAATAAATGCAAAATGTTACAGCTGGGCAGTATATTAGACATTATTTACATATTTACAAGAGTTTTTTTTTTTTAATATTTACAATACTTTCAAGATAATTTAGCTAGCTGTGAAACACAAGACTTTATTATGTTAATTATGTGACAATGCTAAAAGTTTAGTTTGAATTTTATTTATTATCTACTAAGCTGTTACAGCAGTAGGGTTGTTTAAGGAATTCCAGTAACATTTGTTTGAAAAGAGATCAATCTGTTTTTGTTTCAAACGTTGGTGGTTCAATGGGCTGGGACAATTTTGGAAAAACGTTTCGCTGATGCATTGGCTGAAAAGGAGGTACTGGAGTATAAAAGTTTTGTCATCTTGATTTGGAGGGAATATGGGGAAGACCTGGTTTCAAGATTACCACTCAGAAAGGTTGGGGTACTAAATAGAAAGAAGTAAAACTGACCTAGGTATGATTGTGAGTCATTTAGCCATTTGGAGGAAGATGCATTAGTGCTCTGTTTTTGGGTCAAGATTAATTTCTAGAATAGTGTGTGTGTTGTGTGCAGAATGTATGTAGTGACGGGAAAAGCGTATTCAAGTTGTGGAATGAGGACATTTTTGGCAAGAGCTTTGTGTGATTCTGAAGTAAGGTGATTAGATGTAGAGTAGTATGCATTTACCTGGGATATGACATTTTTAGTCATCAGGTCAATACGTGAAATTTTGAAGAGAAATTTGGCTTCAGTGTCAAGTCAAGATATTTATAGCAGGGGACTTATGTTATGTGCATGTTATTTGACTCAACAATGACTAAGGGCTTTCTATTCACTACTCTATGAATATGTCATATACCATAGTAGCTGTTTCTGAGGTAAGTGTTATTGATTACTAGTGAACCAGTGACATATTTTACTGACTTGTTGAAGTTCTTTTTTGAATGTGAGCTGTGTCTGGTTCTGTCCTATGCAGGAAAGATATGGTCAGCATGAAGAGTAGTTATGGAAGGAGAAATTGTAAAAATAATGTCATAAATGTATAGGTAGAATAACATGGAGCCTTTAATTTATCGTTGCGAGCTTCCTGAAATGGATTGATCAAGATAACTTGAGCACTAATCCAGGCATTCTTTAAAGTATTCAATTGTATTTATTACTGCTTGGTAGTAACTTGATTAAAGTGTAGCTATCATTCTAAGTCTTTTGGATTAAGCACTTGGGCTTCAGACCAGTTGTTTTACATTAGGAAGGTTTGTGGCCTGCACTGTGGTGGCAGGACAGGTAGCTTACATCCTTCTAAGTTGGGAACTGCTAATTGAGGGCTCAGTGTCTGTTATTCTAAAAGTGTATTAGTTCTTGTTTAAGCACTTGGGCTTCAGGCCAGTTATTTTACATTAAGAAGGTTTGTGGTCTGCACTCTTGTGGGAGGAGAGGCTGGACTCTGCCCTTCTGAGCTGGGAATTTCTGGTTAAAGGCTTATAGTGCCTGCATATTTGAACTGTTTCTTACTGAAATTGGTACACCTTGTTTGCTGTAGCATAGACTAGATCCAGGCCTGCTGAATCTAGCTTTGTTTATATGCTTGTTGTTTGTTTGCTTGTTATTTCCCTGAAACGCTAATTCCACCTAAAATGCGGCTTTTCAGTGCTTCTGTGGATCCCTAGTGATATCTGCATTGCTTAATCTTCTTATTTCCTTGTTTCACTTGAAAGAAAGTTACTGTTTGTCATTTTTGCATTTAATTTACCTGTAACACATTGCATTTAAGTTACCTGGAACTTGCTCACTAAAGCAATTATATAAGTCAGCACTAAAAAATTAAAAGCACTACACCCTCACAAACTCCCCTTGAGTAATTTGTTCCCATTGGCCCTTTTTTTCAATTATAAAGGAATTCCCAATACTATTCTAGCATGTCCAAAGCTCAGTTGTCAATCTCCTCTCCGGTCCAGCTGGTGAATCTGGGAATCTTGAGGCAATGTTACAACTGCCTCATGTACACAGACAACCCTCTCCTCCTCCCAACAAATTCCAACACATGTGAGAGATGCAACCATGTAGCCATACTGGAGGCTAAGCTCTCTCAACTCAGTACTGGTGAAACCAGTCAGGAGGAGAAGGAAACCACACTCACTACAATTCCAGTCTCACATAGATCTACCACGACAGCAAACCAAACACATAAACACAAAAAACATACTCGGAGGCTCTAAATAAAAATCTGACTAACAGGAGAGACCTCCAAAGCAGACACCCAAGCAACCGCTACCCTGAAACAAAACACGTGCAACACATAGCTCACAAAGCCAGTGTGCTGAACAGTCACAGCCCTTAAGGCTAAACTTCACACCTGATACACTTGTAATAGGTGACTCTGTCGTCAGGCACACTGACGTCCCTCTCACCAGGCTGAACAAGGAGAAGGTCATGGTGAGCTGCCTGTCGGGCGCTAGGATCCGCCACATAACACAAGCACTCAGGTCACTCCAAGGCAAGTACAAATATGACTCATTCATTGTCCATGCTGGTGTGAATGACCTGAGATGTACCTCCCTGGACTACATGAAAAGAGACATAAAGGAGCTCTCTGAGCATGTAGCCCAGGCCGGTATGACCCTGACCTTGAGTAGCATCTTACCCTCACCAAGAATGATGCCACAATATGAAGACAAGATGATAAATTTCAACAATTGGCTTAAGTATTGGTGTCATTCAAAAGGGATCCAATGCCTGTCAGCCTGGGATGACATGCTCGACAAGCCACGATGCTTCACTAGGGATGGCTTGCACCTGTCTCCCCTGGGCTTTCGGATATTGGCAAAGGCTCTTGCTACCCCCATAGTGCCTTTTTTAGGCAAGGCTCAAAAGACAAACCCACCTCCATAGGTATCACAAGGGATAAGAAACTAAGAGTAATGCTACTTAACGCCAGAAGTCTAAACCTCAAGATGCATGCATTCGAAACTCTCCTTAGCATGGAGAACATCGATATCTTTGCAGTAACAGAAACCTGGTTCAAGGCTCCCGAGAGCAGCCCAGCACTACCAGGTTATACCTCATACCATGCTTTTCAGCCCCAAAACTTGGACCGAACCACAAAAGGAGGGGGAGTATCAATATTCGTCAAAGATACCCACACCTCTAGGTTGGTGGCACAGCACGAAGCATCAGAGACTATCCATGTGCAACTAACGGTGGGTAAAACTGCCTTCCAGTTTATAGCCTGCTATAGACCACCCTCCCAAACCCAGGAACCCCACTTGGCCTTCCTGAGAACACTGGAAAATATGAAGGTCTCTCCAAACACCATTATATTGGATGACTTCAACTACCCAAACATAGACTGGGAGCATTACTCTACCTCCAACACCCTAGCCCAAAGGTTCCTAGAATTTATAAACTCAAATGCTATGGAACAACTTGTTACCACTCCCACAAGAGGGGAAAACATACTGGACCTGATCATCACCAACATGGGGACTCTATGCTCCAGACCAGAAGTGTATCCCTCACTGGTAAGATCAGACCATAAACTAATCTCACTGGATATTCACATCCCGACTCCACCCCCTGCCCTGAAAACCACAGTGAAAAACTTCTCTAAAGCAAATTTCACACTCCTGAAAACTGAGGTGGAATCCTTCAAAGCCCCCGGGCCTGTGGAAAATATGGCCCAGACTGCAGAATCCCTTATAAACGCATTCTATGAACACCTTCAGGAATGCATGGATCATGCAATCCCAAATAAAACCAAGACCCAATCCTCCAAAGGCAGACGTCCTGTCTGGTGGCCCCAGCCATAAACAAACTATACAATAGAAGGAGGAAGCTACTACATGATAGAGCAAAATCCCAAAAAGGGAAGGCATCTCTGGTCAGTATTAGCAAAAAACTACGGGCACTCATAAAATCGTCTAAAGCCAGCTTCAAGAGAAAAATTGCACAGGACACTAAGGATAATCACAAGGCTTTCTTTAGTTATGTTAGGAACCTGGGTGGGTATTCCCAGATATGCTCAGAATTAGTCCAAAATGACAAAAAATACACAGAACCCACAGACATTGCCAACATCCTAGCTGACAGGTTCA
This sequence comes from Protopterus annectens, assembly GCF_019279795.1. Lineage (NCBI taxonomy): Eukaryota > Metazoa > Chordata > Ceratodontiformes > Protopteridae > Protopterus > Protopterus annectens. The sequence goes on along the minus strand of NC_056726.1, from coordinate 1,789,449,930 downwards.
GCGCAAACTTCTCCCCCCCTCCTCACCAAAAGGGCAAATATCTATCCCAGCAGAGTGCTGCCCCCCCTGACATCTCAGATGCTCAGGTAAGAGCTGCCCTCTCCAAAGCAAAAAATACAGCATCAATGGGACCAGACGGTGTCCCGGGCTGCGTCCTACATGAACTCCAAGAAGAGCTAAACCCAAACATAAAACTACTGTTCAATCTCAGCCTTACCACAGGATATGTACCCAAAGAGTGGCGTACAGCAACAGTGGTCCCTCTCCACAAAGGTGGTGCCTCAACGGATCCTGGAAACTATTGCTCCATAAGCCTGACTAGCTTGATCTGCTAAGCTATGGAAAGGATCATCATGGACCTCATAAATAAAGATATTGGGGACCTACAGACACTGGATCCTACCCAGTTCGGCTTTGTTAAGGGCAGATCGTGCCTCTTAAACCTGGTTGATTTCTTTGAAACAGTCACCAAGGCCATTGACGAGGGGAAGGTGGTCCACACAGCCTACCTGGACCTCGTAAAATCCTTCGATACAATACCCCACTCGAGCATTATAGATAAGCTCACCAGCTTAAATATAAACCCCTATGTCACTAGATGGGTTGCAAACTGGCTCAAGGACAGAACCCACATGGTTAGAATTGCTGGAGCCATGTCAGACTCCAAACCAGTTACAAGTGGTGTCCCACAAGGCTCAGTCCTGGGACCTCTCTTGTTCGGTATATATTTCTCGGAGGTACAGGCCAACACGGAAGGACTGTGGCTGACCAAGTTCGCAGATGACTGCAAACTGGGCACCATAATTGACTCTCCAGCCGACACAAGCATCCTCCAAAGGGGCCTCATAGAAACAGACAACTGGTGCCAGAGCCATGGCCTCAAGCTAAACTCCAAAAAGTGTATAGTCATCCCCTTTGGCAAAAACAAAGTGCCCACAAATTAAGAAGTAATTAGGGACCTGGGGACCCAAGTTGATAACAATCTCTCATTTGACAACCACGTGGCCAAAGTGGTTAGAAAAACATTTTATATAGCACACCTAATCATGAAGGGATTCACATCTAGATCAGGGGAGGTCATCGTGCCTCTTTACTCATCCCTCATCAGGCCCATAATTGAGTACAATGCCCCTTTTGGGATGTACCTTACCAGACACCTGCAGCAACTGGAAAGACCCCAAAAGTACCTCACCAAGAGGATCAAAGGGCTCAAACAGATGTCATATGCTGCCCGGTTAAAGAAACTCCAGCTCTATTCAGTGGCATACCGCCTGTTCAGACGTGATCTGTGCCTGATGTATAAAGCCATGTCCAACCCGGAATTAATGGACATGCTGCACCTCATAAAATCCAAATCCCATCGAGCTATGCGGTCGAGAGACTTGAACCTCAGCACTGAAATAAATAGGACATGCTGGAGAGACAGATTCATAACCCAGAGGCTCCCTTCACTGTGGAATAAAATCCCAGTCCAGGTTAGCCAGAGTCCCTCACTGACTCTCTTCAAGAGGAATCTTGATGAGTGGATGGGAGATCATAGGTTTACCCCGGGTATCACTTCTGTGTCACTGTTAGACAGAGGCACAGTATACTAACCTCAAAAAAAGACATAGCAAAATTAATTTAAAATGGGTGGCGAAAGCCAAACACACTCTGGCTAGGCTTATAAATGCCCTAGGGCAGATAGCCTAGTATGAACCTATGAACCTATGAAATAAATGGACTAATAAATATTGCCATAAAAATGCACAGGTGATATAGCATTAGACTGAAGCAAATGAAATGTTTAATGGATGCAGATTACTACCTGACATGGAATGAGGCTTAGGTATAAAGTCATGCCTTAGCTCTGGTCAGATGGTTGAAGGATATTAAAAATCACAAAGTTATAAAGTTCTTAATGAATTACACTGACAGGAAATGGAGGCGAAGGATTCATATGCATAGTTCAAGAGTATTAGATGTTCATTATGATATAATGAATAGTATTAGTTAGTCAATCCCCCCTTTTCCCATTTTCATATGGGGTTGGGGTATTATAGCAACATCAGTCAATGTGACTCAGTCATCAAGAGCGAATGTTTACACCACTGAGTGGCTAGCTCTGAGCCAAGTAGAAAGCTGTATCTCTGTAAGAATGTGAGAGGATAGGGCATTACAAAGATTTTTAAAGAATGGTTATTGGATATCTGTATGGTATTAAGATTAGATATAATTTGTATGAAATATTACAATTTAACATTTATGTAAAGGCATGGTATGCACTAGTCTTGCAATATTAAAGTCTGGAATGGGGTGAATATGTAGGTTCTAAAGCTGATGATGAGACTCAGAAGAATGTTATCCAGTAAGTGAACAGAGCACTGGAGACATGAAATGGTGAACATATACCACTCTTCAGTGAGGTTAAGCGAGGTAAAAAGGGACTGTGACATATGAAAAAATTACATGGAGCTGCTTACTGCTTGGTGTGATGGATCTTGAAGTGTTCTTAAGACACTCAGTCTTGCTGGCTGGATTCTGCTAAAATTCTATATTTGCATTCACAGTCTGTTGCATACAGAAACTTGCAGAATATACACTGGTGAGAGAATATACTTTGCAGCACTTGTCTTTAAGAGCAGTAACCAATAACTTTTATAATAAATCAAACTGGACAAACGTTGCAACTTAAAATACTGTTCCAACTTTACTTCTCATATAGTACAGATGATGTGAGAGATATAACATTTACCTTAGGACAAATGAGTCCCTACCATACCTCTAACATAACTGGATTTATACAGCTCTTTATATGCAGTTTTAGTCCTCTTGGTATCCTGTAGAAACAATACTAAGCTTCCTTGTTTAACAATGTCTTGTAAGAGACCAGCTTTTCTGACAGTGTGAATATCCTGTAACAGTGTCCTGATGTCCATGTAGAAAAACATATTTTTGAGGAAACACATTGTTCTGTATTCTATTTGAATCTGTGTATAAAAACATCTGTTCTTGTGCCAATGCTGATAAGCATATCCTGTTTTCCATGCAGAAAAACATATTTTTGAGAAAACACATTGTCACAGTGTCATAAACATATCCTGTTGTTTTAGGAAACATATTGTGTCCATCCTGTTATTTTAGGAAACATATTGTGTCCATCTTTTATATGCAGAAAAACATGTCAGTGTTCTTTAAAAGCAGATTTTGCATTTTTGCTCTTGCATACATCCTGTTTTTAAGTATGTAAGGGAAAAATGTCCATTCTTTAAAAGCAGATTTTGTATTTTTGCTCTTGCATACATCCTGTTTTAAGTCTGTAAGGGAAAATGTCCATTCTTTAAAAGCAGATTTTGTATTTTTGCTCTTGCATACATCCTGTTTTTAAGTCTGTAAGGGAAAAATGTCCATTCAGCAGATTCCTTTTCCAAGCCATGGTCATTTAGTATGACTGCTGATCACATATTACTAAACTCTGTTTCTGCATTTAAGCAAGCTTTTCTTTCAGCATATTTACAACATAATTAATTTCAGACTAATATTAATCAAATCTAACAATTCCCTCTGTTTTTAAACATACTCAAAACATTTTATATAGAAAACACATTAAGAAGCAAACCTATAGTCGTCTTTTGATACAAGTCAAAATGCAATTTTACATAGTTAATACAATGATATTAAGTATTACTACAAAAGCTGAATGTATTTAACAACTTTTTCTTTTGCAGACCATTCTGTGAAAATATTTTATCAGTTATGAGCTGTTTCTGCTTTAGTTTAACTTGATCAATTTATTCTTTTGCAATCATAAAATTTCATTTATGACTTAGAACTGTTCCATTAACTCTTTGCAACTGTTGAATTAACTATAAGAGACAGTAACCATGTGCTACTGCAAGCATTTACACACTACTGAAAACACACAATTTCAATGTCATTTTTAACCATAACATTGTGATCATGTCTTCGAACTGCTCATTAACATCTTGGTAAAATACCGAACTGGGCTTAGATAATAAATATTTGAAAGCAATTATTTTACAGGGGTAAAACCAATGATATTACAACTTGACAAATTACTTTCAGACTTATTACAATGTATTCTGTACATTATGTATTTACATAGACTGTTTGATGTTCATGCATTTCAATCTAGTAGGTATACTGGACCCATTTTTTATTTAAATATGTTTTTTTCATACATATTCATTACTAGACATTAATTTCATTTGTACTGAATTTTTCTGCATTTGTACATACAAAGACTATCATTTGTACTGAAATTTTCTACATTTGTACATACAAAGACTATAAAGTACATTTAGTCTAATTTTACAGATTTAATAACATTAATATTGAGCAAAATCTTGGAAAATGTTTATGTCTCTTTAGAAATATCTAGTGGAATTGCCACCAAAGGCATATGTCCTGTTATTTTAAACTACATACTTAACAATTAAAAATATTCATGCATTTTTATATCAACATTGTTTTGTCAAAAACATATAAAAATAGTGACCAATCTTGATCAATTTCTTTACATATCTTTACTCTCTTTTGTATAGCTGTAATCAATTTTAAGCCATCTCTTGTTTTTTAACCATCTCTTGTATAGCTTTACAATTTAACAGGTTGTAAATATAATTTAATACTAAACAATACAATAATAACCATTATGATAGCTATTAACAACTTGTAAAATATCTTATCCTGTCAGGTTTAATCCAGTTTACCAGTATTTCTAATACACTAATACATGTTTTTCCCCCATAAAAGAGTATTGTCAAGAAGGAATGAGATATTTTTTCCTCTAGCTTTATTTTAGACCCTTGTTGTTTATTTTTTCTGTAGCTTTATTTCAGACCCTTGTTGTTTATTTTTTTCAGTAGCTTTATTTCAGACACTTGTTGTTTATTTTTTTCTATAGCTTTACTTCAGACCCTTGTTGTTTATTTTTTTCTGTAACTTTATTTCAGACCCTTGTTGTTTATTTTTTATGTAGCTTTATTTCAGACCCTTGTGCAGTACTGCTTATACCAGGCATGGGCAAACTACGGCCCGTTAAACATTTTGATTCAGCCCGCCAAACTTGAAAAAATTTAATAAATTAACCTTGTTAATGTTTTATTTCCCCTGCAATTCTGATGTTTCCTCACTAGATGGCGCACTCTAGATATATTTGTAGATAACCCACCGCCCCTCTATGAAGATGAGTGGACCCAAGAAAAGGAAAGTGGACAGAGAATGTCGAGTGTTCAATAAGGAGTGGACAACTAAATATTTTTTCACTGAACACCGATCATCTGCTGTTTGCCTGATATGCCAAGAAACTGTGGCAGTTTTTAAAGAGTATAATATTAGCCGTCACTTTGCCACAAAGCACACTAATTATGCTAGCAAGCTCTCAACAAAAGAACGGGAAGCTGCTGCTGAGAAGTTGGCAGCTAATTTGAAGGCTCAGCAAAGTTTTTTTCACCGTCAAACTGCCATTCAAGAGTCAAGTACCAAGGCCAGTTTTATGCTTTCATTCAAAATAGCAAAGGCCAGCAAACCACCGTCTGAGGGCGAGTTTTTAAAAGAATGTATGGTAGAGACAGCAGGTATTTTGTGCCAGGAGACCAAAGACAAATTTGAGAAAATCAGTTTATCACGGCGGACAGTGACTCGCCGTGTGGAACTAATAGATGAAGATATCACCAGCAGATTAAACACAAAGGCGAAGTCATTCACTTTTTATTCTTTAGCACTGGATGAAAGCAACAATGTCAAAGACACTGCTCAGCTCCTCATTTTTATCCGAGGAATCAACGAAACTTTTGAAATAACGGAGGAGTTTTTGACAATGGAGTCTCTGAAAGGACAAACACGGGGAGAGGACTTGTTTGAACGGGTGTCTGCTGCCATCGAAAACATGAAGCTTCCCTGGAGTAAGCTTGTTAACGTCACCACAGATGGATCTCCGAATTTAACGGGAAAAAACGTTGGCCTGCTGAGGAGAATCCAGAATAAAGTGAAAGATGAAAACCCTGACCAGGATGTCATTTTCCTCCACTGCATCATCCACCAGGAATCTCTATGTAAATCGGTGTTACAGCTGAATCATGTTGTGAATCCTGTGGTGAAACTCGTCAACTTCATACGCACACGGGGACTTTAGCACCGTCAGTTCATTGCGTTCCTGGAGGAAACTGATGCGGATCACCAGGACCTGCTTTATCACTCCCGTGTCCGCTGGTTGAGTTTGGGCAAAGTGTTTCAACGAGTGTGGGAGCTCAAAGAGGAGATTGGCGTGTTTTTGGAGCGGCAGGGGAAGACTGATGAATTTCCTGAGCTGAGCAACAAGAGCTGGATGTGTGACTTTTCGTTTGCTATGGACATATTTTCACACTTGAATGAGCTCAACGTGAAACTGCAGGGGCAGGAGCAGTTTGTGCATGACATGTACACAAACGTGAAAGCCTTCAAATCCAAGCTGGCTTTATTCTCCAGGCAGATTTTGAACAAGTCATTCACTCATTTTCCTAGACTAGCCACGCTGAAAGAGGCTGGAGCAAAAGTAAAGAAATACAGTGAGTCACTGGATGCACTGCACGGAGAATTCTGCCGTCGGTTTTTGGATTTCGACAAAATTGACAAGTCACTTCAATTGGTGGCCTTTCCTCTGTCACAAGACCCCGAAACAGCTCCAGAGGAGCTTCAGCTCAAACTGATCGACCTTCAGTCCGACCCTGCCTTAAAAGAGAAGTTCAGCTGTCTGAAACTAAATGACTTCTATGCTTCACTCAATGATGCCGCGTTTCCAAATCTAAGGTGAAAAGCGCAGATGATGTTGGCTTTGTTCGGCTCTACCTTCGTGTGTGAACAGACCTTCAGCGTCATGAACATCAACAAAGCCAGCCACAGATCCAAGTTAACAGACCTACACCTCAGATCCATCCTGAGAATCGCCACAACAAAACTAACTCCAGACTTTGATGCGCTGGCTGAAAAAGGAGACCAACAACACTGCTCCCATTAAAATGTGTGTGTCTCCGTGATACGCACGTTGTTAAAATAAACAGTGCTAGGATAACAGAACTTTCAGTGCTTTAAAATTAAATGGTAATTTATTTGATTTTCAGTGTTTAAATAAAGACTCATTTCGAAGTCAGAGATTTTATTGTAATGCTTTTCTTCATTTTCATTGGAAATTAAAGCACATGTTTTCTCCATATCCCAAGATGTGTATTTTTCCCCCAATGAGGTGATGTTTTCAAAGCATGCCATCTATCTACTCCTGTTCCAGCCCCTTTGTCAAATGTTAGAACTCAATGTGGCCCACAAATCAAAAAGTTTGCCCACCCCTGGCTTATACAGTCAGTGTAAAACTGAGAAAGTGCCCCTCCCCCTGTAGTACTTCAGCACTGTTTACCTGCCCTATGCTGTGAGAATAGAATGTATGTCAGCCCAACACTTTGGTTATACATTTATTTTATTAGGTTACTAAATAAAGCTTTCACTGTATATTACCTCTAGTAGGTATTTACACCCTCCTGCACAATTGATTTGAACTGTATATATACTATAGCCCATTTTCTGGCTGTACTTGATGCAACTGAGGTTTTTTTGTCCTTTTAACATTTACTTGCAAACAGATTATCAGTGACATCTATGCACAATTGTGGCATTTTATTACAATTACCAAATAGTGTTACCTGTAAACATTTTAACAATTATGTTTTAATAACAATGATGCTTTAGAAAAACTCAAGCTACTTATCTGGCAATCAGTCTTGTTGTTTATCTTATCTTTCCAGCATTTCCTGTAACTATTCATTCAGTCTAGGAAGGTCTGAGCTCACATTTCATACTCTGTAAACTATAGTTAATTCTTTTACATTTTTCCTTTAATGTGATTGTGATTTGCATAACTATGCATTTATACTACATTACAATTAGCTTACATGGATTTCAGTATTTTTTTATTTATTTATCTATCTATTTAACTATTTAACTGTCCTGCCATTAATTTTACAAAAACTGTTTGACAAATACCATCTGTGATTTTCTTTTTAAATTTTAGAACTTTAACTGTTTGGTGTTATAATACAATTATAAACAAATTGTAAAAAACAAAATAGATATTAGCTTAACCAACACATGTTTATATTTATATTATTTATATTTGCTGATGTCTGCCTTTTGCTTTTGTGTATTGTAAACAAATGCACTCTAGATGAAAAGAACATACATGCATGTCTGTCTTGTATATGTATATCTTTATACAAGCATGTCATGTCTTGTGACTTTAAATTTTTACTCATCTATTTTTATTTAATTTATATATTATAATACACTAGAACAGTTTTGTTTACCTTTTGACTATGCTAATGAATGGCATTCATATGCTTTACTTTACTGTAGTACTGATAGATGTCTTGCTTTAACTGAATGAAAGTAAAACATTTAAGAATGATTTGTCCAGACATCAGATCCTACCATCCTACCATGTATGTTTAACCATTTTCAAAACATAAACATATTATAAAATATATTTCTTTTGCACAGATTAACTGTGTATGCAGGAAGTTCCCAGTCTCTGTCAGTTCAGCTAATTTATTTTCTTTATCCTGCAACTGCTGTTGAAGAATTTCCTTATAGTCTGCTTGATATGTCTCAGGAGCCTGTTCTGCTGAATCTGAAACTCCTAAGCACTTTTGAAAAGATGTATGTATAACTTGTCTAAGCTTCCTGAACTCATTGTGTCTGTCTTTTAGAAGTTTACTACATTCCTTTGTAACAAAATGTACTAGGGGATCTATCAGTAACTGAATTGACTCGCATGTGGTGACAGGACATAACTGTTCAATATCAGAATGTAATAGAAACACTTTACCCTTAGTTAATTCTTTATCATGAACAGATCTGTCTTTACAGTCTATTTTTTTAGCAATATGATGCAATACGTTTTTATGGCATAATACACAAAATGCAGTTTTTGTTGAAGCACACAATAAACATTTGTTATATTCCACATGGTTTTCTTTGAGATACCAGTCAAAGATTGTAATACATTTGCATAATGCCTTACTATCAACCTGCCCTAATAAGGTTTTACATTTAATAATGTGCTGTGTATACCAACATTGCAATTTTTTACATTTGCTTGAGTTATGCATGAAAATATCCATACTGTCTAATAGCCAAACTATCGAATAGCAACCATACTAAAAAATGTGACGTAGAAAAAAGTCTTACCAGTGAGCAAGAAAACAGGTGATCAGGCTGTTGTTGCAGATGGCTGGAAATTTTTCAGTCACTTGAGAAGCTGGGAAAGCACAACAGGCAGTGGACTGATGGGCTAGTGGATATCCCCCTTTTCTTTAGTGAAATTATGGCACTGCGACTGGAACTTCTGTCTCACTCCGGATGTAGACGTCTAAAAAACTTTACTACTGCAAGCTGCATAAACTGGAATACTTCTGTTCAGAACTGACACATACGTACAAATGTTAGTTACTGCAATTTAACTGAAGTAACCCTCTGCAGGGCTTACCATCACTCCTCCTGTGTTTGAATGCAGATTGTAGGTTCAAATGCAGGCTAGCTTGCCACTGAAAAAATTACATGGAGCTGCTTACTGCTTGGTGTGATGGATTTGAAGTGTTCTTAAGACACTCAGTCTTGCTGGCTGGATTCTGCTAAAATTCTATATTTGCATTCACAGTCTGTTGCATACAGAAACTTGCAGAATATACACTGATGAGAGAATATACTTTGCAGCACTTGTCTTTAAGAGCAGTAACCAATAACTTTTATAATAAATCAAACTGGACAAACGTTGCAGCTTAAAATACTGTTCCAACTTTACTTCTCATATAGTACAGATGATGTGAGAGATATAACATTTACCTTAGGACAAATGAGTCCCTACCATACCTCTAATATAACTGGATTTATACAGCTCTTTATATACAGTTTTAGTCCTCTTGGTATCCTGTAGAAACAATACTAAGCTTCCTTGTTTAACAATGTCTTGTAAGAGACCAGCTTTTCTGACGGTGTGAATATCCTGTAACAGTGTCCTGATGTCCATGTAGAAAAACATATTTTTGAGGAAACACATTGTTCTGTATTCTATTTGGATCTGTGTATAAAAACATCTGTTCTTGTGCCAATGCTGATAAGCATATCCTGTTTTCCATGCAGAAAAACATATTTTTGAGAAAACACATTGTCACAGTGTCATAAACATATCCTGTTGTTTTAGGAAACATATTGTGTCCATCCTGTTATTTTAGGAAACATATTGTGTCCATCTTTTATATGCAGAAAAACATGTCAGTGTTCTTTAAAAGCAGATTTTGCATTTTTGCTCTTGCATACATCCTGTTTTTAAGTCTGTAAGGGAAAAATGTCCATTCTTTAAAAGCAGATTTTGTATTTTTGCTCTTGCATACATCCTGTTTTTAAGTCTGTAAGGGAAAATGTCCATTCTTTAAAAGCAGATTTTGTATTTTTGCTCTTGCATACATCCTGTTTTTAAGTCTGTAAGGGAAAAATGTCAATTCAGCAGATTCCTTTTCCAAGCCATGGTCATTTAGTATGACTGCTGATCACATATTACTAAACTCTGTTTCTGTATTTAAGCAAGCTTTTCCTTTCAGCATATTTACAACATAATTAATTTCAGACTAATATTAATCAAATCTAACAACATATGCATATTGATAAGGAAGTGGGACTTCAAAAGTTGTTTGCATGTGAAATGCACTTCTGTTACCTCAATGTGATTATGATTAATATGTGATAATACCCCAATGTTACATAAAGTGAATAAAACATTTGAATAAGAAAAAAAGAGGGCTGAAAGAGTTAAAGCTTTAATGAAAATAACATAGAGGTAAAAACTGTTTTTTCCTATAAAAACATAGCTAATGTAAAACTGGTCAAGGTATAGCTTTCAATTTGCAAATGTAACAACACTGTACCATAGTTAACTCCTATAATTAAAAGCTCCTGTTTCCTATAAAGAGGCAATGTGGCCTGCAGAGTAAGGAACTGGTGGTGATGGGGTAGACAGACCTGCAGGAAGAAATTGTAAAGTAAACTGACATTTGTATTTATTTATTTTTTTATTTACACTTTGTTCACTAAGTTAGTCCCACCAGGCCAATGCACCACATACTCTGACCTTCTTGGGAGACCCAAGGCAGTATTCCTACAGACTAGGAGACATTTTGGCCAGGACACTGGGGAACTTCCCCTACTCTTGGTGGTTGGGTATTAGTTTGTGTGTTACACATCCTGACTTCCTGTTTCCTGTCCAGGTGTGGAGGCAACCAGAAGGAACAGTGAGAAAACATGGATGATTCAGCTTTTGCTGAAACTGGAGTGAAAATTGCTGAAAATGTAGTTGAAATGGTAGAATCGCTACCAGAAGTTTTTTTCTGATGTTGTGGGTGCAGAAAAAACAGTGACATTGGAAGAAAATGAGATTGTAGCTGAAACAGATATGGATTCAGAGGAAAACTTTCAGAGGAGATTGTTTGAAGGAGAGACAGTTACCTCTGAAAAATGCATAATTACAACTCTCCAATTAGGGGGCATGCAGGATGAATATTTGAAAGAAATCGTAAACCAAAGTGAGCCAGAAAACGGAGCAGAAATTTCATGGAGCGACATCTTGGAAAAAATAGAAGAGGAAAAAGAAAAATAGGAGAATGTGCCAGAGAAAGTTCTTGAGACAAAAGCTTATGCACAAAACTGTTGGACAAGGAACAAAGAAGAAAAAAGAAATAAAAGAAACAGAAACAAAGTATGCAGTATGTGTGAACAGTAAAAAAGAAGAAAGTTTGGACAGGTATGAGGTTTGGGACTCTGTCATAGCACCTCTGGGTGTCAAGCAAAAGAGGTAAGAGTATTTATTTTAATTAATTAAGAGACTTTTTATGACTTGATATTTGAGACTGGGCAGGCCATGGAAATTTTTTTGGGTGCATATGAACAAAAGAAGAATATTTATCCTTGGTCAGAGTATGTGGTGCAAGCTTTTTACAGAGAAACAAAAAAAAGTGTAATGATCCAGTTTAGAACTGAAGTAGAAGAAAAAGAAATGAAAGAACATTCATTAACTATATGTAAAGAAGTAACGGACACTACAAAAATATATATGATGGAAGAGGACTATGGACTTGGGGATGGGAATGTGGTACAATACTGAAAAAGGAAAATGATAATGTTATGCATGTACCTAGTATTATTTATGTTCATGGTAATAGGGGTTTTGTAAAATACAAGGATCAACCAAAGACTTGTTTTTTTGTGGAAAAAATTATCTTTTAATCAATTAATGTGATAAAAAAGATGTTATTTATGTGGTAAAACAGGGGATAATGCAAAATAATGTGATTTAAAGTGCAGAAAATGTGGCAATACTGGTCATTCATGGCTAGAATGTGAAATTAATGTGCAAGAAAATTAAAATGAAGTTATACAGGAGAAAGAAATAGAAAAATGTGTTATACAAGAAAATGTACAAAACAATGTCACTAATAAAGAGGTTATACATGAAGTTGAAGAAAGTAAGGAAAAAGAAACAGTGGAGACAAGTGAGGAAGAAGCTGATTGGTGTACAGTAAGAAATAAAAATAATTCAATAGGGAAAAGAGTTAATGAATGGAAAAGAAAATTAAAAATATAATGCTTAGAGAAAATAAAGGAAAGGGATAAACATGTTATTACACTAACTGTTCTTAAAAGCTGAAATATTAGCTTTAAATGTGAACAGTATGAAAAATCTTAAGAGAAGAATAGGCATATTACAATGGTGTGCTGCAGTAGATGCACATATTATTGTTTTAGTAGATAACAGATTATTAACAGAGGAAGAAAGAACACAAAATGAAAAACTATGGAATGGTGTGGTAGGTTGGAACATGGGGAAAGAAATGTGCTCAGGCATATGTATATTATATCAAGAAAGCATTAAAATATTAGATATAAACATAGTGGAACTAGGATGAATTATGGTAATAGAGTTGAGATGGAAAAATATGTGTATAAAATTATAGCTTTATATGCATATATAACAAAAAAGAGAGAGAAATGATGTTTAAAAATATTCTTGAGTATGTTTGTGAAAATATGGACATTATAGGGGTTTGTGATTTTAATTGTAATTTAAGAAAAGAAAATAAGAGCAATTGTGATGTTAAAATGGTTAAAGAAATGATGAGAAGTGGAAAGTTAAGTATATGGGAGAATAACCACTGGACCTATAAAAGGAATTAAATTAGGGCAGAACTTGATTATTTTTTTAAATATCTGAAAATTTAAAAGTTATAAAAGAATTACGTATGCTGGATTTTCAGATCATGTGGCTATATATGTTAAAGTACAGGAAAATGAAGCATATAAATGAATAGAAAAAGGAATAAAGACAATTAATGAAAAGGAATTAGATTTAGAAGAGAACAAAGAACTTCTGGAATTATGGAAAAATCATATGAATATGAAAGAGTTTTATGAGATTTGGACTGTTTGGTGGCTTAATTTTAAAGAGACATAAAAAGTGTTTTAGAATGTATGAGGAAGAAAAGAAGAAAAGAAAACAAGACATATAAGATATTAAGTCAAGAAGCATTCTAGAAGAAAAAATTCCTTTTATGAAAAAGAAAGAGAAATATATAAAATAAATCAAATTAAAATGAACAACATATTGTTTACAAGGAAAGGGACTGCGGTGGTGGTGCTGTGGTAGCGTTGTCGCCTCACAGTTAGACGTTGCCCGTTCAATTCTCAGTTAGAGTGTCTTCTGTGTGGCAACATGCGTGAACGGGCGTTCCTTCGTTGAACGTTGTGCGTTAGGCCCGGCAAGCCAGCATGTAAAACTCTACTGCCAATCATTAGCGGACCGGAATTCCGCTGTGCCGACCCCTAACTGGGAAAAGCCGAAAGACACAAATAATTGTTTACAAGGAAAGAAAGATGATGTAGCAGCATATTTGAGTAAAATAATAAAAGAAGGAAAAATAATAAGAGAATTAAAGAATAAGGAAGGTAAGCAAATAAGACAGCAAGAAGGAATATGCAAAATAAAGAATAATTATTGGAATTATTTATTAAAAGAGAAGAAAACAGAAGATGTTTATAAAGGTGAAAAATTAAATAATGAAGATAATGAGCATTTAGAACAAAAAATAACTATGAAAGAATTGCATGAAATTTTAAAAGATATTAACATGAATTCTGAAACAGGACTGGATGGAATTGAATACGGTATGTAGAAAGAAATGAAGGAATGACAAAAAATAGTTTTATAGAAGTTATGAATGAATGGTTAGACAATAGAATTAAGGAGAAAGTGCTATGCACAGGAGTTATAAAATGTATATTTAAAAAAGGAAAATAAAGAGGAGTTAAAATTTAACAAAGAAGTAGAACTGTTGCTGGTAGTTAAAGATACCTTCTGAAAAATAAAACAGATAACTGATGAAGCAGATTGCAGAAGGAATCACCACAAGGAAATATACCTCCATTGTAATCCAAAATAATGTCTTTTATTGTAGTACAAGAAATAGAATGAGCGCTTTCGCATAGAATAACTACGCTTCTTCAGATGTAATTTTAGTAAAAGAAATACGTTGTTTTATACAGAGTTTTGGCGGTCAAACCAAACAATCAATCAATCAATTGTCTTAATAGATAATTAATTATTTAAAGTGCTCTGTAATGTTTAAAGTGCTTTATGCCAAGTGCATGGTCATTTAAAGTGCTATATGAATCTATTCAAAGCAAAAAAAGCATATATACATCAGTATAGTATCATGCCATGTATAAACCCATAAAGGTTTTATGATTTTGCATGCCCACGTATGGCGACAGCCACCCTACATTGCTTAGAAAGTGGCAAGACTTGAACATTGATCTTGGTTTCAATTACATGAAACTCTTATTAGAATATTTCTCTCCACTAGAAGTAGAGCTACGGAACAAAATAGATGCTGAGCAAAATAATCTTCAGGAACATTTTAACTCAGAATATTATGTTAAGAGGCTAGAGAATGTATGGTCTCAAGTGAATCTGTTTAGCGAAAGATTAAAACAAACTAAACAGAGAAAACTCATTAGAGACGCAAACGATTTTGCGCTCGGCCAGGTGTTTGTCTGGCCGAGAACAGAACAGGCTAATTTCAACACAGCGATTAATTTGACATCTACCGAACCACAGGCTACCGATAATAATGTAATTGTTAGTGTAACTAATGAGTTGACAACCACACCTCTTGCTTTTAATCCCAGTAATGTTTCTTGTCAGGAAACACCGCTGGCAACAACTTTGATGAGTAACAGCAGTGCAGCTTGTCCTCTCAGTGACACTCCCTCTCCGAACCAACAATCTGCTAAAACTTTCATTACAGCTAATATGCTAGGAGCTAAACCAAAAGATCCAGCCATTGTTAATACGCGTTTTTTACCATTCCCTGTAAAACAACAAACGGGTTGGAGAGAACGCTCCAACAGCAGGGGACCACGCAAAAGAAAAGTGTCGGAAGAAAAATATGGAGCCACAAGAAAACAAAGGAACTCAATAGCTTAATATATAATTTGTCAGATGTTATACTTTCTGAATCAGATATTTCACTTTTAAACAAAGGTCTAAACTTTATTCCATCGCAAACTAGTATTTTAAGTGATGTGTTAATAGACCTTAGGTTATTTTGTCAGAATGTAGCACTAAAAGTGTTTTTAAAGACAAAGTTGCTATGCAATCTGACACTATGTAAAGATTTTTTAAATGTAAAAGTAGCTTTATGCCTTCTATTCCGTATAATGTTGAATGTTTCATGAAACTATGCGAGAAAGACATTTATGAACTGTTTGCAACAAAGCGTAAAAGATGTACTTATTTTAACATCACAATGAATGAACAAAAGTCACTACATAATTTAAAACGAGATACAGATATTATACTTAAGCCAGCAGATAAGGGAGGGGGCATAGTAATTTTAAATGCAACAGATTATGAAGATATTATGACCTCCCTTCTCTCAGACAGTAATACATATCAGATTATTACTAACGATCAAGTTAAAATATAATTAAAGATATACAGGAAGATTTATATGATTTATTATGTGGTCAAATTAGTTGTGAAATATATGAATACTTTTTAATTGAGTTCCCAACCATCCCTATCATTAAGGGCTTACCCAAGATACATAAGAATATCTCACCAGTACCTATGAGACCTCTTGTATCTGGTGAAAGATGGGCTACCTCCACTATCTCCTCATTTGTTGAACATCTATTGAGGCCAATAGTAAATGATATTCCAAGCATTCTTAAAGATTCATACAAACTTTTAGAGTACCTTAAAGACTTCAGATTAGAGAAAGATATCTCAGAATATTTATTAGTAACTATGGATGTAAAAAATTTATTTACATGTATTCCGAATGAATTAGGACTACAAGCCACAAGAGAGATATTGGTACAGCATTCTAATTATAGTAACAGTAGACAAATTTTGATAAATCATCTGTTGGAATTGATACTAAATAATAACATTTTTATGTTTAAAAATAAAAATTATTTGCAAAAATGGGGGGTTGCCATGGGCACCCCCTGCGCAAACACTTACGCAAATCTTGTAGTTTACCAATGGGAATTGAATTTTTTGTTTAAACATACTCAATATAAGAATGTTAAACTTTATAGGAGATTTGTGGACGATGTCCTTATTATATGGGAGGGAAATAGTACTGATTTAAAAAAAAAATTTAATGACTTGGAAACTACTACTTCTTTTTTGAAATTTACAGTGGAAATCTCACAAGACCAGAACCCCTTTTTAGATTTATCTTTGAAATGTAATGTAAAAGGAAATATTAGCACCTCCCTTTACAGAAAACCCACTTGGAGAAATACTTTGTTGAGATATGAAAGTATGCATCCGAGGCATACATTCCCTGGAATAGTAAAAAGCCAGTTTACTAGAATAACTAGAATTTGTCAAGAAACAGACACACTTCTATCAGAAATAGAAAAGTTAGAAATACTTTTTAAAGAAAGGGGTTATAATAACAAAGTAATTAAAAGTTGCAAACAGCAAATAATAGGTAACACATCACTAGATAAAGGAAATGAAAACTACCAGTATAAACAAGCTTTTTACACAGGAAAGTTTAAGCAGGAAAAGTTCACAGAGAAAATATCATATATAATGAAATATACAAGTGATGTTAATTTACTAAAAAAGATAATCAACAGAATTTGGAATGTACTTGTTATGGATTCATTTACCAGAATAATAGTTGGGGATCATCCCAGATTTAGCTATAAGAACTGTGAAAACTTAAAGCAAATATTATGTATAGAAAAAAGCAATATATGCAATAATGTCAACTATGCCCAAGCTGGAACTTACCCCTGTGGCCATTGCCACATGTGTCCGTATATTTCTAAGAACCAAACCTTTAAACATCCTGATGGTCTATACACATTTACAACAAGCAATTATTCCAATTGTGATAGTACCAATCTTATATACCTAGCAACTTATGATGAATGTCAGGCTTTTTATGTAGGCCTAACTAAAAGAAGGCTAAGAAACAGGATGTATAATCACCTTTATGATATAAAGAAAGGGAATGAACAAAATGCCTTAGCTAAACACATACAAGGCAACAAAACCCATAAATTCAGTTTTAAGGTTTTGCAACTTGTTGCTCCAAATTCTAGAGGAGGTGATAAAATTAATCATTTGGCCAATGTGGAACTCAAATGGATATTAACTTTAAGAGCACACATTATACCAGGTATTAACCAATTAATTTCAGTAAAACCTGTATTAAATAATAGGAAGTTATAAAAATCTATGGATTTTATTCCATATATTTATATTTATATTTGTTTTGTTTTTGTAAATATTGTCTGAATGATACAAGAATCATAACCATATTAATTCATAACTTCTTGATATATATATATAAAAATATTTTTAAATAGTTAACATTGATAAAATTAATAAATGAATTGAAGAGATTCCATAGGGATACTTCATACAGTATATATATAATAATTAATTTTTCGACATACCAATAAAGAAAACAATACATGAGTAATTAGGTTTCATATATACAAAAACATTTTTCAAGGTATACTTTTTATGGTATGTTTTTATGATGTATCTGGTTATTTAAAATGGTATTCAAGCATATGAATTTTACACCATATATATAGAACTATGAATTAGATATGTTTTTAAGGTTTTAAGGTTTTAAAGGTTTTTTAGGCTTCATGGTTTTATAAAGTTAGTATAATATTTGTTAAAGTTTATTAAAACTAGTGACACAACGTATCATAAAACCTTTATGGGTTTATACATGGCATGATACTATACTGATGTATATATGCTTTTTTTGCTTTGAATAGATTCATATAGCACTTTAAATGACCGTGCAATTGGCATAAAGCACTTTAAACATTACAGAGCACTTTAAATAATTAATTATCTATTAAGACAATTGATTGATTGATTGATTGATTGATTGTTTGGTTTGACCGCCAAAACTCTGTATAAAACAACGTATTTCTTTTACTAAAATTACATCTGAAGAAGCGTAGTTATTCTACGCGAAAGCGCTCATTCTATTTCTTGTACTACAATAAAAGACGTTATTTTGGATTACAACGGAGGTATATTTCCTTGTGGTGATTCCTTCTGCAATCTGCTTCATCAGGAGTTAAAATTTGGAGACCTATAACATTGAACCATATGGATTATAAAATTGTTATGGGAATAATAACAAAAAGGTTACAAAAAATGGATAGAATATATGACCAAAATACATTTGGAGGAAAAGGAAAAGGAAGTCAAGAGTTATTATGGATAATAAGAGAAATAATTGATGATTACCATAAATAAAATTTTAAAAGCATAGGTTAAGATAGGGGAGATAAGTAAAGCCTATGATAATATTCAATATAAATCATTATGAGGAATTTTGCAGGCATATAATGTAAGAAAAAATATTACAAGTAATAAAATCAGTTTATGAAAGGAACTATGTGAAACTAAATGTAAATGGCTGGATTGGGGACGAAATAAAAATAGAATATGGGATAAAGTAGGGCTGCCCAGCTAGTAGTGTACTTTTCTCATTAGTTATGAATGTAATAGTGAAGGAAATTAATAAAATGTCTAGTAGCCATGGATACAAAATAATGTCTAATTATGCGGATGATATTGTACTAACTGTTAAAAATAAAGTACGGATGGAAAAGATAAATGAAAAATTAAGTATAAATTAAAAAATGGGTTAAGTATAAATAAACAGAAAAGTAAAGGATTTTGGTTTGGAAGGTATGATAGGAGCTACTGAGTTCAATTAAAAATATATACATATATTAGGAATAATATTTGGAAGGAATGAATACAGACAACAAAAATGTGATAATGCACTCAAAGAAGTAAAGGATATGACTATTTTTTTAAATCATATAGATTTTCATAAAGAAAAAAAGCACACTTGTTGAACACCATGGTAATAGGAAAAATTGCTTATGTTGCTAGCATCTATATGATTTCTATTAAGTATGAAAATGAATTAATGATGATTATATTTTCTTTTGTATGTGGCTGTAGACTGAATCCAGTCAAGTGAGGAATTTTATATTAGAAAGAAGAGCAAGGAGGCTTGGGTTTAGTAAACCCAATAGTACATGCATCATCTTTAATTTTATATAAGGTATTAAAAGGAATTATGAAGGAAAATAAAAACTTGAGAGAAATGATACTATATTATAAATACAAAGAACTGTGGGAAGGAATGGAAGTTAAAAAAGAATTAAAAGCATTGTAAATGAAGAAATAAAAAAGCACCTAAACAAAATTGTTATGGAAAATAAAAAAGAATATATATGAAAAAATAGAAAGGAATTATACTTAAATATTAAATATTGTGAAAGCATTTTATTGCATTGATACATGGAAAAATTTAGAAATAGACAAGAAAAAAGCCATAGTTATGAGGTATAATAACTATAAAAAGATTAAAGAATGTAATGATTTTTATGGCAATTATCTATTAGAAAATTGCTGGTTAAGGCAAATATGCCATACAAGAAAAAGCAAGATAGAATATATAATAAATGTGGAGAGTTTGTGACTACTGAGGATGTGTTTTGGAAATGTGAAAGAGTTAATAATTTGTGGAAAGAAATATGTAAACATAATAGGGTAAAATTTGTTAAAATTGGTGCAAATAAATATGGACATAATAGAATTTGGTTATTATGGTGCATGAAAACAGGAAGAAGTGAAGAAAATGGACAAAGTAATATTTTATGTTTCTTGGACTATATGGAACAAGAGACTAAATGAAATCAAATACAATGGAAAATGGAATTTGACAAAGTTTCTGGAGAAAATAATGTTTTGGTTGTGGATAAAAGAGAGGGGAAATGCTTAAATTGAAGTTTATAATGTATTGAGATTTTTAAATAGATGTAAATAATGTAAATATGTAAACAATATGTAATGTATATATCAATAAAAAAATGACTCTTTGTTTATGAGGACTCAAGTCACTGTTATGCTTCCTGTCTTCTGGTCCAGGCATGTAGGCGGCTCTGAGAAACAGGAAGCCAAAAATCAAACATGGAGGAGGAAGAAGGTGTTTCTTAGGTTTTGGATGTGAGTGGAGCTATTAATCGAACAGCTGAAAAGCTGAATATGTTAAATAATGAATCAGAGGTTAACAGAGTGAAGAGAATGGAGAAAGGAGAAATGAAAGAGAAAGAGAGTTGGTTAAAAGGCAAAACATAGGAGTGAATGTAGGCATTATGGATTTGGAGGAGTTATTTCAACAAAATGTGTTTGCTTCTTTTACAATCCTCCAGTTGGGGGGAGGCTTTTGGGAAGTTTATTTGAAAGAATTAATTAGCAGAGTGAACTGGAAAGTGAAAAGACAGTGTCATGGGGTGCAATAATAGACAGAATACAAGAAGAAGAAGTTCAAGAAATAAGGAAGAAAGAAAAGGAATCATATGCAAAAATGCTAAGGGAAGGTGAAAGAAGTGAAGAAAACAGAAGTAAAAAGAAAGTATCAGCTAAGGATAAGCAGCAAAAGAGGGAAGGAACTGAACAGGTATGAAATATGGGACAGCATCATTTCACCGCTAGTTATTGATCCCAGAGAGGAAGAGCATTAATCAGTATTAACAAAGACACTTTTTGTGGCATTTATTTCAAGAGGATACAGTATATGGAAAAATTCTTACAACAATATGAAAAATAGAAAGAAAATACTTAGAACTTATATGTTGTGCAAGCATTTAATAGAGAAACAAACAAAAAAAGAAGAGTCATACAAGTTTGTACTGAAGTTGAAAGAGACAATATAAAAGACTATTTAAAAATTGTGTGTAGAGATGTAATGGACATTACAAAAATTTAATTTATGACATTAGAGATTTATGGACTGGGAGATGGGAATGTGGTGTTATATTGAAAATGCAAAATGACAAAATAATATATTTGCCTAGTATAATTAATGTGGAGGAGAAAAACATTTGGTTAAATACTAGGGTCAACCAAATGCATGCTTTTTTGGTAAAAACAAAACAGTGTAAGAAACTTCTCTGTGTGGAAGATTTTCAGTCCATATATTTCTAGTTAATTACTGTATATTAATCAGATCAGACAATAGTAGTAGAAGTAGCGAACGTAAACTTGTCAAGTCAAAAAGTAATAATAGAAAATATATAATTCTACAGCATTACTAAGCATTTGAAAGTAATCCAAGCAAGGCAGGCAGTCTGTTTCCAGTTGAAAATCCTTTATTAAGTACACAGACAAGCGATCCAAGTAAAACAAAAATAGAGTAATAATTTCCTCACAAGCTTTCTAAAAATATATTTACTTTTTATCAGGCATGGGAGTGGTTTATTGTGCTGTAAAACAAAGTGTTATTGGTACACATGTTAAATTCACATCCCTTCCCCCATCAGTGTGACATTCGAGCTGGTCCTACCCTACCTAGTTGCTGTCATAATAATATATAGCCCTAATGTACTTTAATGGGACATCTTATTTAACCAAATTATTAAGTAGATTATTAAGTCTGTGATTTTATACAAGGCAATATACTACATGGCTGGAAATATATCAACCTTAGTTCATTTTGCGATCAAAAATTATATATAAATATATACATATACATTTTTCATGTAAAATTGTTAACAAAGATTGCTTTCGTCCTATTAGACTTCTTCAGGTCTGTGTACAAGAACCCTAAAAAACCTATATAATTGTATAATTAGTTAGTATTGTTATTACCATCATTTTGAATAAAGTGGAAAAAAGAGAACCAGAAAAAAATAAAAATAAAATAAAAAAAATATGTATGATGATGGAAACAAAATATACACTTAAATTTCAAATGATTTAAAATGGTATTTAAAACCAATTTGTAGAAAAAAATAAAATAAAATACAATTAGTCATGTAAACAATGTGGCAATTTTCTAAGTTCCAGTGCACTTTTAATTGAACAGTAGTAGTTTAGTCAAGGCTTTCTAAAAGAGTTCGGCTTTAATTGTCACATGAGTTCATATTTCTCCAGAATATTCGGGATGTTTCCTTCAAGATCACCCATGTCTATGCGATCCAGGATCTGGAACTTAAAACCTGTGTGTCTTTTATGAAGAGAAAGGTATTTGGCTAGTGTATTATTTTTACATCCAGAGCGGATTTCTGACAGATGACATGAAATCCTTCGCTTGAGTTTATTTACAGTCTTGCCCACATAGAATGCATCACATTCATTGCACTGTGCCCTGTAAATTATTTTTTTAGTTTTACAGTCACCCCCTGCACTGGTTTTAATTATCTTCTTTAAATAAGTGCAATAAAAACTATCACCTTGCTGTATAAATATACAAAATGTAGAATTAGTTTCACATATTTTAGTGCTTTTCTCACATGGTCTAGGTTTAAATTCAACAAAACTTCTAATATTCCTGGCCTTCCTATAAACAAATGATGGAGCTTCACCTAAGATGTTAATCAGAAAAGGGTTTCCTGTGACAATTTCCCAGTTTTCTTCAATAATATTTTTGATACTGTGATAATCCAAAGTGTATGTCAGGATGCAGCTATTTTTGCATTTGTTATTCTCTGTGGGATTACTTAACAATTTTCTACTGGGGAGGTTGAGTGAAGGTGCTTCAGTCCTTTTCAGTTCTATAATGGGTTCCAGGA
The DNA here is from genome assembly GCF_019279795.1 of Protopterus annectens. Lineage (NCBI taxonomy): Eukaryota > Metazoa > Chordata > Ceratodontiformes > Protopteridae > Protopterus > Protopterus annectens. Next base: position 1,789,426,704 of record NC_056726.1, on the reverse strand, counting down.
TGTTTTTTTAACATCTGACTTTCATAGCCTCTCACTAGAAAATCATTCTCTAAGTTGTTCAGATTTCTCAAAAATGGTTCCATCTCTGTGGTAATTTGAGCTAATCTATAGCCTTGGGATTTCACTACATTATACTTGTTTTTTGTAGGGTGTAGACTTTTACTGTGGAGTAATAAGTTAACCCTCGTTGGTTTTCTGAATAGATCAGTGGTGATTTTGTTATTGTTGGTGTTCTTAGAAATCTGCATATCTAAGAAAGTGGTTGAAGTACAGCTATGGGAAGAGGTAAACTTCAGGAAGGGGGTTGTTTGATTGATGTAAGTGATAAAAACTCCAAGCTGCAAGGTGTCACCTTCCCACACAATAAAGACATCGTTAATAAAACGTAAATAGCATGTGATATGCTGCATGTAGTCTGTGTTGTTTAACACAAAGTCCTCCTCCCATTTGCCCAAGGCTATGTTAGCTATGCTGGGAGCCATATATTTATATATAATTTTTGATCGCAAAATGAACTAAGGTTGATATATTTCCAGCCATGTAGTATATTGCCTTGTATAAAATCACAGACTTAATAATCTACTTAATAATGTGGTTAAATAAGATGTACCATTAATGTACATTAGGGCTATATATTATTATGACAGCGACTAGGTAGGGCAGGACCAGCTCGAATGTCACACTGATGGGGGAAGGGATGTGAATTTAACATGTGTACCAATAAAACTTTGTTTTACAGCACAATAAACCACTCCCATGCCTGATAAAAAGTATATATATATTTAGAAAGCTTGTGAGGAAATTATTACTCTATTTTTGTTTTACTTGGATCGCTTGTCTGTGTACTTAATAAAGGATTTTCGACTGGAAACAGACTGCCTGCCTTGCTTGGATTACTTTCGAATACTTAGTAATGCTGTAGAATTATATATTTTCTATTATTACTTTTTGACTTGACGAGTTTACGTTCGCTACTTCTACTACTATTGTCTGATCTGATTAATATACAGTGATTAACTAGAAATATATGGACTGAAAATCTTTCACACAGAGAAGTTTCTTGCAATGTTTTGTTTTTAGAACCACTACACTTTAGTGGGTTGTTTTTAGACTCCGGGAATACCACAGAGATTACTTGTTCTTTTTTGGTAAAAAATTACCATTTAATTAATAATTGTGAAAAAAAATTTTTCATTTGTGATAAAATTGGTTATAAAGCAAAAAAAAAAAATAATAATAATAGCAAAAATGCATAAAGTGTGAAAAAGTAGGACATTCATGGATGGACTGTAATTATACACAGGAAACGAAAGTAGACCAAGAAAGAGAGATTGTTTTAGTAGATAACATAGAAAGACACAAAAAGGAAATATAAATGAAAAATATATAAGAATGGAAATGAAAGAATATGTGAGGGAAAAAAGAAAAATAACAAGAGATAGAAACAGAATTAAGTAATTCAATTGATGAAGGGAAGACAAATGGATATGAGTTAAAAGTAAAATAAATTCTATTGGGAAGAGAGTGAAAGATAGAAAGTGCAAATTTAAAAACATAGGAATAGGAGGAAACAAAAAAGGATAAAAGCAATCGAAACTTTTCCACAAAGTGAGAATCATATCCATAAATGTGAATAGTATAAAGAATGTTCAGTGAAGGTTAGGAGTGTTGGAGTGGTGTAGATCGTTAGATATGGATATCATACTATTAACAGATATAAGAATAACAACAGAGGAAGGAAGAAAGAATACAAGTAGATGGATTATGGGAAGGTAAGGTTATATGGAACATAGAAGAAGAAAAATGTTCAGGAATAGCAATTTTATGTAAAGAATGTATGGGAATTCTGGATTATATGTTAGTAGCATTAGGAAGAATATTAATATTAGATATAAGATTGAAGAAGCAAATAGATAGGGTGATTACACTTTATGCATACACTTTACAGAATCAGATAAAATGGAAGAACCAAAGAGGGTGAGTACACTTTATGTAAATACTTTACAGAAACAGAGAGAGATTATGTTTAGGAAAATACTTTATCTTAGCGAGAATATGAAGTAATAGTAGTGGGAGACTTCAATTGTGATTTAAGGCATAGGAGAAAAGAAGGGGCAGATGTAAAGGTCATTTCAGACATGTTTAAAAGTGGTAAAATGTACTTATAGTAGAACAAACATTGGACATACAAAAGGAGTAATTTGAAAATTGAAAATGATAGTATCAGAGAGTCTAAGGATATTACACTAAGGAGTTAAAATTGCAGTTTTTTCAGACCATATAGCAATTTGGATAGAGATTCAAGATAAAATAGGTTATATGAAAATAGGTAGAGGTATAAAAAAATAATGAATCAGATTTAAATGTATATGTAAAGGAAACAATACATTAACTATGGTTAGATCATATAAACATGGGAAGATTTTATAAAGATTGGACAAGTTAGTGGATTAGTCTTAAAGAAAAATATAGAAAAGAAGTATTGGAATGGCAAAGGACAAAAAGAATGCAAGATAGTTGCAAATATAAGGAAATCGATAACCAAGTATTTAAAAACACAAGAGATAATAAAGAAGAGTTTCTAGAAAAAGAAAAAAAATGCTATATCAAATGAACCAACAGAAAATATTAAAAAATGTTATTCAAACAATCCCCCAGATTCATGAAGCTTGCACCAGGCGCAGGTGTAGCGTAGGCGGCATAACGCCAAATATGTCCGCCAAGCGATTCAGGTACGAACCAATCCCACGTGCACTACCGGCGTATGGCAGAGCTATGCAGCCCTCGGCATAGGTATGCAAATTACCCCATGTACAGTGTCGCACCATGCCAATGAAGGCATACAGCGATTCACGAAGTGGTGCAGGCATAGCGCAAGCCCATGGAAATGTAAACCAAAAAACACGGTTTACATTTTCCCAAACAGAGCATCGGAGTAATGGAAGCGGACCACACACATGTATTACAAAGTTAACATATGCCAATGGAGAAATACACAGCCAATGGCACAAGAAAAGATGCACAACACCTAAAAAACAACATTTAATGTCATGTCCACAGTAACGCACAGTACAACCGCAGGGCATGTGTGTGCAAACAGGAATACAAAGGAAATATATAAAAATGGCAGAAAATCGCAATAAAAGACAAATCAGGATTGCACCATAATATGCAATGGTATGCATGGCACACCACAAGCAAGGCGCAAGGGTTGCCAGGGGCCCGCAACAGTGTTTGGCGTTGTAACTATGAATTAGTAGTCAATGCCATGCAAATGAGGCAGGTAATACTGAATTGCAAACGTCCCGCCGGATTAAGGATGTATCTGACGGCACAGCACTATAACACCGAGGAGTGTATCAAAGGTGATACATGACATCAGCAGAGGGGTGTGCCACCGTATCAGTAAGCACATTGGAGCAATGCAAATCCGGCCTGGCCATTGCTAAGAAAAGCTGAAGGACAGGGGTGGGGAGGAGGGTATAGAACCATTTAGCTGAGAGCACACGGTGCCCGAAAGCGCATGTGTACGGGGATGAACTCGTGCCTGAAACCCGGTAAGCGGATGTACGCGTCGCGAACAATAGTACAAACAGGAAGGTCATGGGAAGAAAAGAAGGAAATGCCGAAGCAGGGTAATTGGCATAGTAATGAGCAATTAACACCAATCAACACATGGCAGCCAATCAACGGCAGTAGACAATCCTGCATGCAGAAACCTGCAAAACAGGATAGGGGAGGCATAGGATTGCAAAGAAAGGTGTGGAGGACCTGGAATGCAAAGATAGGAGAACTGTCATAGCAGAGCAAAGCAAACCCACAGTAGATCGGCAATAGCACACATTATGCAAGATAAGCCAGGTCTAGGAAAGTACAAATGAAAGCAGGCAGCTGGATGCATGCCAGCAAATGGTAGGTGTAACGTGCACAAATGTAAATGGAATGGCAGGAGGTAATTCACAGCATCCAAATGTAATGCAACACCAAAGGCAGCACAATAGCGGTTTTGTAAATAAAACACAGAAGATACCCTGTAGCCACGATCGTACATACACACCCTATGACATCATCAGTGTTCACAGCAGAACAGTATAAAGTGTGAAAGCACACAACACACACCTGTGTATTCCCAAACACCGCACCATAGGTGTAAACAGATGGGGAACTTTTAAAATGTACATGTTGGGAGCTGCCATAGCTGTTATTCATCAGCCTGTGTTACAGACCGACGGTGTTGTGGAGGATGATGCCGACAACCACCGTAGGCCTCGGAGGAGGAGAAGAGTGTTCAGACCAAGGGTAACCTACCAGGGGCTACATGATCTGGAGATAGTAGAGCATTACAGGGTGGACAGGGACATCTTACAGCAAATAGTAGAGCTGTGCCGGCCATGCCTGAGAACCAGAAACAACAGAGGAGAACCCATCCCAGTGGACATGAAGGTATGTGTAAGCTTGCGAATACTAGCCACAGATACCTTTCAAAGGCCAACTGGAGATATAATGGGGATCTCACAGGCATCGGCATCCAGGGTACTACACCAGTTCCTGGATGCCATGTTACCACATGCCAATGAGCATATACACTTCCCCCGAACTCAGGAGGAGTTGGCCAGCAATATGCGTCACTTCCACCGTGTGGCAAACTACCCGGAGGTACTGGGTGCAATAGACTGCATGCACATGCAAATTAAGTCACCGCTACATAAACCGCAAGGGATTCCACTCTATCAACTGCCAGGTCATGTGCAATGCCCAGGGCATTATCATGGATGTGTGTGTGCTGGCAGCCCTGGAAGCTACCACAACTCCCATATCTGGTATGCCTCACAGCTGTATCAGGTATTTGTCAGGGGGGACATCCTACAAGGTCACCTTGTGGGGGATGCTGACTATGCACTGGAGCCGTGGATGATGACCCCCATCAGAAATGCACACACACCAATGCAAGAACGCCATAATGAGGCACACACACAAACCAGAATCATCATAGAGCGTGTGTTTGGGATGCTGAAATCACAGTTCCAGTGCTTGGACACATCTGGTGGAGTCTTGCAGTACTCTCCAGGCACATGTGCCCACATCTTCATAGTATTTGCCATGCTACATAATATGATCCTGCGGAAACAGCTGCAGCAGGGTCATAATGGGGGAGGGCCTCACAGCCCACCGCAAGTGCCAAGGCCAACACAGGCACAGAGGGATCCAGACCATGGACACACTGTGCCAGCCCCAGTAGGCAGACGGAGGCATGCCTAATATGCCTACGCCTTGGCAAAGAGGGAATGTATAGCACATACCTTGACAGTGTAGGCTCCCACGGACTGACACCCCTCCCCACCTGCACACAGTAACATGGATGGTACACAAACACGACTACCTGTAAATTGTGATGTGTAGGTGGCCCACTGTGGAATCCTACATAGGTAACCCTCAAACATTGTACACGCAACAGCCATGGGAACATGGAACTGTCAACACCTGAACAGTAGATGTGCCCATCAGCATCTGTCGGTGCTGTGTGTATAGGTTCCCAGGTACATTTGTAGGTACACGCCCGATTGTCAGAGGCAAAACACCAAACGGGGCAAACAGTGACACCCGTCGCCACAACATCGAGTAAGCAACTGTCACGTACTGGAGCAGAGGCAATTGCGGGAGCACATGTGTGTAAGCACTGTCTTACACACAGTCATCACGGATTACCCACTGCATTACTGAAGGGCTCCACAAAATGTAATCATGGATGTAGTGTCAAGGCAGGGGATGTACCCATGACAGGCAGTAGTCACCCTGGCATGCTGCATCCATGGTCATATGAAGGTGTAGCAAATTATTGGGTGTACCTAATTGTGATATACATACCCAGTGCTGGAGTACGGCCAGTAAACATCACATGGACATACGATTAACTGGTCCCATCAAGTTGTAAACTAACGGAGTCATCCATGTGAGTGTAGTGTGGAGTAACTGCTGTAGTGTACTGCACATACAAATTTACATAATTCGTGTACAACCCCCAGATGTCAAGTGGTACATGCAGTGACTGTCATGCATGTTCCCGGTCCCACGTCCTGCAAGGGATGTAACATAATCCCGACGGCACGGGTAATGCAGTCCGGATGCAGGTCATCAGAATATGTGTAGCACACGTTAGTGGGAATAAGCGTTGCTCACAGCTGGTAAGCGATGTTTAAATACAACTATACGGATATGCGCGAAACAGGGCTAAGTGTCACCGACCACTGCGCAGATCATGGTCAATGATGTACAGAACAGGTGACACCAGCATTAGTCACCCCTGAACAAATAGCGCCTGCTCTGAAGGGTAAAACGACCACTGCCAGGAGTGGAACAGGCAGTCATGTACACAGTCGCCCAACACTATTGCTAGGCAAGATGTACGTATGGTAGGGTTGCCACAGTTCAAATGACCAATGTGGGACATATGCCAGATGTCAGCAGGACGACACACACCCAGCCAGGATGAAAACCAGAACAACAGTGTTTTGCATAGATAAAAAGCTTATAGTTTAGTAATGGTCGCAGGTACGTGTTCCGTGTCCTGTAACATGTAGGTGGGTCAGATACAGAATAAGTGTGTCATGCAACAATGACATAAACTATAGGGAATATGATTGTCCCAAAGTCGCAGGACATTTGCTATGTTCACAAATATTTTGCAGGACACAACTGCACAAAGAGGGATTGTCCCTCGCAAAGTAGGATGGGATGTAATCTTAACCTATGGCAGGTGTGTAATGTGACAGGTACAGACACAAACATGCAGAGTCTAGGAAACACAGTATACACTGACAAACACACAATGAAAGGCATAGCATGCCTGTCACCACCCCTGTCTGAGATATGTATATATATATATCTATATCTATATATCTATATCTATATATATATATATATATATATATATATCTATCTATCTATATATATATATATATATATATATATATATATATATATATATATATATAGATATAGATATAATACAGATAGAAAGGGCAATAGTGTGATATATGTCGATATACAAGGGGTCACTGGCATCTGCAAATATATAGATAGGTTGACGACATTCTAAACACCTTTGAGGTACAAATAAACAAGATACCACCAACTATGGAACGTGTCACACACCGACACACGTAACCAGGAGGATGAAAGACAGAAAGAACACAGTACTGGAACAGTAGAACCATGAGCAATAGGACAATAGTAAGGACATGTAGTCACCGCTGTCAGTGGTGTGGACCACATAGGTACAGTGTACAACTGTGGTTGTGTGTGATGTAGCCTGTGTATGTGTGTGATGAGGGTGCCATGTGTGTTCCTGTGTGACTAAAGTGTGTCGTGTGTGTCCGCATAGTGTGTCTGTTGGTGGCAACTCAGAGGATGAGCAATAGGACAATAGTAAGGACATGTAGTCACCGCTGTCGGTGGTGTGGACCACATAGGTACAGTGTACAACTGTGGTTGTGTGTGATGTAGCCTGTGTATGTGTGTGATGAGGGTGCCATGTGTGTTCCCGTGTGACTAAAGTGTGTCGTGTGTGCCCGCATAGTGTGTCTGTTGGTGGCAACTCAGAGGTAGATGACTACGGTAGGTGCGGGTATAGCTATCCGTAGGTATGCGGTAAACACCTGTCCCACATTGGGAGGGACAGCCCCCCCTGGACAGGTGTGTCCTGACATGAAACATTAGAAAGGGCAACTGTCCATGAGTGTAGGACATTAGTATGTCCCACATAATATGCAATAGTTGCAGGAAATGCTCATGTCTGTATGTAAGAAACAGAAATGTTGCATGCAAACCGATAAGTAGTGAAGGACCAAGAACAATAGGTTTGTGATGATGATAAAAGTATGTGCTGTCCTGTGTACTGACCGTGGCCATATGTCAGCCTGTAAACACCACTGTGTGACCCGCAAGTGTCCAACTATGGCCATATGAAAAGGTGGCAAGCCATGTGACAGATGGTCTGACACCAACACCACTGCAATGACTGCAAATATCTGGGGCAGATATACACGGGATAGCGTTCATTTACAAATATCTCTGCACATATCGCCGTACATCTGGAGGTATGGAAGTATCAACTGCACCTGCATACCATATTGAAACCAATTAACAACGGCCCACAGTAAATTCCCGTAATAGAAGTCTATTAAGTGATAGCACTGTAATTAGGGAAGGGGCCCACACACATATATATGGACTATGTAGAAATGCAAGCCCCACAAAACCGTTATGCTACGTACATCCGCCTACATCCCCCACACTGTAAACAATAGCAATACAGACCATAACCACAGCCCAAACATCTACTTAGTCAATTACATCTGCTGAACCGTTGACATACCTTGTGAGAGACATTTAAAGGTGCCATGCAAAATTGTATCCGTCGTATAACGGAACAAACGGCGATGTTACAGGTGTTTGCAATGGTCCTTTATCAGATGGGTGGGATGAAAGGTACAGTCACAGGTAGAATCACACACAATCCACGGGGGACATGACCCCAAAATAGACTTGGCTGTACACAAAGCAGTTGCAATTACACACAACAAAACACAATACAGGCCATCTCCCCGAAGGCAGGGCAAATGGCCAATGCCCAGGTGGAGAATTCAATTATACCCCACTGCTGCTGCGTAATTGGTGAATGGAGTAGCTGCACAGCTGAAGTGCACGTAATTAGTCACATCGGACCACCAATTGGTGGTAGTAAACCACATGTTGCAGGTATAGACGCATATAAGGATGACTTGCCAGATATGCAAACTGTATGCTCATACCGTATAACAGTTGAAAGAGTGATACAGAGGATCGAGATAGAGACGAAACACCAGAACGATATCAAGGTATGTATAACACTAACTGTATGTATAGTATGTTCTGAATTACGTAATGTCAGTGTATGCATAGCCTGGTTTGTAGTAATTAACAGTGTCCGCCATGCATAAAGTGGGGAATGGTATTTATGTAGTGATGTCTCGCTGATCATACCAGTGCTTGTAGAAGATGTGCGCCCAGCAGTGGGCCACATGGTAAACAGCACAGACACCACAAGGGATGCAACATGATGGCGTTAAACAGAACAATGTCATACGACCCGCCGTCAGTGGCAGGGTATGTCCAATAAGTACGTGCCATAGCAGGGGATAGTATATGTAGATATACTGTAATGGTACGCATGTGTATGGGCATATAATGTCAATGACATGTCTAAGGTGGACCCTCTGTGCAAGTAATGGTTGAATTATGGGATACCATGTAAAACATGTGTAATGTATAGTACAGTAGATTGATACATCAGATATGTTACACAGGAGAACAGGCATATGATGCATAACAAAGGTATCATATAGTGATGTGAGTACTATGTAATTAAGATATGTATAAACAGTTATGATGAAATAACTATGTACTCCACTCTGTGCATTTGTAAAGGATGCAAACATTACTCCCATACTAGAATAGCAGAAGAGATGTGACAGACAAACATGAACATGATTGGCATGTACAATAACAGTAGACATATGGCCCATAGTCATGGGACATTGTAATAGCGTGACAGCAAATCTAACTGGAAGGGCTATGCCAGTAACCATGCACAAAGGACATGCAATAGCTGCACAGGTTCATAGTGGTGTACCATGCAGTCTGGCAAGTCAATGTGTAACAACAACTACAGTGTGCACACCAGTGGCACCTCTCCATGGTAGTGTCCTGTGAACAGAAGAGCCATATGTAACCTGCATCACTGCACAGTACAGCCACTGCAGTGATCCCTGGCGTACATGTGTCCACCATCCAGCAAGCGAGGTATCGCATGAACACTGCTACTGACTGTCCATGTGTGATATACATAGGAAACATGTCCCAAAGCATGGTGAGTGTCCGGTCTGGGAGTGCAACCTCCAAGCACATGCCACACACAGTCACGTGTGTGCACATATCCAGGAGCATCATGGTCATAGTGGCTATTGTGTATGTCGTGTATGCGGAGTATATCCATAAACATATTTGCAGACATGGGCCCTGTCTTTGCAGCAGACGTCACCCCTGAGTATGTAGTCTGCAAATGTGTACAGATGTGGTGTCTGTACATAAGCCGCATACGTCACCAGGTGTAGCTCAATAAACATCATGGTGTTTTAATGTTGGGGTATGTAAAGCTGTTGTGTAAGGTACACCCTATGCGGGATGTTGTACCCATGGATGTGTGTATACGTCCGGTGTTCAGAGGTACAATGGGTGCCTATGTACCAGCTACACACCCAGGACAGACATGTGTGAACACGTAGAAGGATATCCATGCCACAGTGGCAATGTGGTAATCACAGGAGTGTGTGCAACATACATGTGTCTTACACACATGTAGAATGCAACATGTATGTAGGGGAATAACACCTATGTGATAACCAGTGGGAGGATGGTGTACTGCAAAGGTGATGTACACACCAAGTGTCATGCTGGTAGAGGCCATGATGTTCATATCGGTATCTGTCACAGTGACACCCGTATGGATGGGGTCTCTGTCAGCTGGTGGAGCAACAATGGTGCTGGGTATGCAGTGGTCTGTAAAGCTAGGCAGGGAAGTCCCCTCAGTGGTAGCCTGTACCTCAGGGAAGCATATACCGAACATGAGGGCCCCATGACTGACGACTGTGGTAAGCCAAGTGTAACTGGATTGCAGTATGTGATTTGGTATGCCACCCTCAGTGTGTGTGTCCCGTCCATTAGCCACATTGCATAACATCCGGAGACATATGTTGTGATGTGCAGGTGGATGTGTATGTAGTCAATACCAGAATGGAGAACGATGCTGAATGGCAGCGAGAGGACAATGCAGGCTGTGTGGACACCTGTGTCATCATCAACATCTCTGGCAACTGTAGAAAAGGTGTTCAGCAGGTGTAGGAGGCATGCTGTGGTCCCAACAAGACCAACCCAGCTGGCATCAAAGGACTGGGGCACAACAGAGACTCGACGAATGATGTCCATGATAATGTGCCCTATAGCCGTGCATAACAGACCAGTGAGGTGTGTAGGGCAATAGTCCCAGTCGTGCAGTGTGGCGCCACCTGGGAGGAGTGTTACATTCACTGTGTGCCAGTCAGGGGCCACAATGTCTGGTACAAGGCTATCACTGAATATGGTGTCCCAGTGGGGAGAAATGCTGTTCAGAGGGCTTGTGTCCTAGGACATATAGAGTGCGGGTCAATACTGTGTAGGTGTGACTGCAGGTACACCACAATGTACCTGCAAGGAATGTGGCCCTGCAGGGAGTGAGAGGGTGTAATGTTAGCAATGAAGCCATCAGACAGGATGTTGCCAACATCACCTGTTACTGTCATGTTCCAGAGTGACAGTTGTATGTGTGAGCAGATGTGGGCATTGCATACGACTACTGACATACCACCAACATGCCCTGTGGTACACCTCGGAATGTGTCGCAGTAATGTGTATGTAGCTAGTTATGGTGTATGTGATATGGGATCCTGTGGCCCTACTGAGGCTGACCAGTGAGTCACCTGGCCCATGGGAATGTACACCACTGTGTAACAGCCCCCACCTGTTGTTGTAAAGTATGTCCGTGGGACTGCACCCCCAGAGTGTAGTCTGTATTCTGGTGTGTACCTGCATTGCTCTGTGTCGAATAGCATGAACCACATTGTCATGTACGTGCTATTGAAGTGCACTGGGGTATATCTCAGTGTTTGCATGTGCATTGTCCACCTGCACGTGTGTCACAACAACAACTACCGCTGTCATACGACATCTGTAGTTGGTGTTGTAGTACTCATCTACTGTGTATGCCATGAAGTGTGTGCTGCCGGTATGTGGCTAACAAGGGTGGGTAGCAGATGTTCGGATTCCACCAATGAGGGGACAACCGCAGGTGTCGAACAGCAGTCACATGTTGGTAGTGTCCATGTCAAGGATACTGTTGGTCATGGAGGTGGTGTATGGGTCGAACCAGCTGAGCAGTGGTTATGACTCACGCACAATGTACGCCTAATGTGTCAGTACATGTGCGGCTATCACAGTTAGGTGTGGGTTACTGTCAGTCTCATATTTGTAGCAGCAGTAATTCTGGACACAGTCATATGCACGTGGAGCACCTGTGATGCATTGTGCGAAGTAACCAGCCGGGATGTGTGTACAACATAGTGGAATATGGGGACACCTCAGCTGTGGGTGTGCCAGTCCAGGTACGTGCCTGAGAGGTACGGTCTGTCTATACCCAGTCATTGCAGGTGTGCTCTGCAGAGCCAAGAGGTAGGTCCGAGTCACTGCAGAGATATTGCAGTGGTGCAGTATCAGGTATGCCTTGCCTGCGTGCATCACAGGGGATGATGTCAAGCATTGTGTGACATGACCACATGCTTCGCTAGCCTGTTCCCGTTCTGGTGGTGACTGTTATTGGGCACTGTGCAAAACAGGCAGTATAAAAGCAGCAAGAGACCAACATGTGATCCGTACTCCCAGGGCTGACAGGTGCAGGTCAACTGTGCCAAAGCATCATGTTGTTTGGCCGGGTCTGTCAAAGTGGACGTATACTAGATGCCTGTGGAATGACAGCAGAAGCAGGGACAACTGTTGAGAGTGACACAGTCGTTCGTAGTACAGTGGTAACAGGTCCGGATGAATGCAAAATGCTTCCCAGGGCGTGGACCACACCAGCAGGGCGACAACACTGGTGGGCTATTGCATGTCCCTGCAAATGTAGTCTGTGCCCTGAGTGACAACGTCTGTCACACAAACATGAAAGGGGAGTCACACCGTACCTGCTGACTTGTGGCATGTGTGCGTAGGTTGTTGCAGAACCAGTTACTGGACAGCAGGATGTAAGTGACTATCGCCTTGTGTAGCCTGCTGAGTGGAACAGCAGTGTGACTGCCGACAGTCACCTAAGACAGGTGTGTTGAGTATATTCTGACATCCTATTGGCTGTATGTGATGGGCACACGTGTCTGTGGGCTATAGGTTGGTGTGGTTGTGTTTGGCGATGTGGGCTGTTGTCGGTGCCCACACAGAGTATGGAGGGGTACTGTACAAGGTATCTACGTATGTGTGGCCTATGGTGGGGATCATGTGGGACCATGTGATGTGTGGGGTGCGTTGCCAATGTTGCACAACCCCTCATGACTGTCAGGTGCAGTCAGGGTTGGTGACAGTATAACCCTCAGGAGGGCTGCATATGTGCATCCCCCACAGGCTGTACTGTTGTATGTTGAGAGGTGTGCATTGACTGTGGACATGAGAATAGCTCTATTGCCATATGTACAACGTAGTCATCATAGTGACAGGCAATAGCACTGGTACGTGCCAGTTGGACATGCCTGTATATAAGTGGTACATGGCAGGTGGACAGGCTGTAGAAACCACCATGTCTCACGAGGTATGTGAGTGATGTGTGTACGACAGCTGTTGTACAGTTATCAAGCTGGAAATGTATGGACAGACAGTGTACCTGTGAGGACTGGTGTGAAATGGGTGCTAAACTAAGCAGTAGCTCATAACGTGCCAAGAAGCTCTGAACAAGTGCTGAGCATGCCCACACATTACAGATAGGGTGTTGTATACTATCAACCCACATGTGTTGACAACAGTCATGATTGGTGGCACCACATCAGAACACTGCCGGGTATAGTCTGCAGGTTCATGAACCATTATCAATGTAGATGTTAGCAGTACAGATGTACAAGACAGTATGGATGTTTGACTACAGATGCCTGTGTATGTCACAGGAGTGTTCTACTAGTGGCCTTTTGACAGATTTACAACTACCAAAGGTGCTACAGTGACATGTGCATATCACACAGTGTCAGCTACAGTAAACCAGGGTTAATGTGTTGTACCCCACCCGCATTGTAGCCCATACCACACAGACAAATGTCAGCCATCTGTGTATGTGATGAGGTGAATGGCCATGACCTATGGGCACTTGTTGTCACAGTGTTGTGAACAACATACAGAATGGGCTGTGTGTGTGACGTTTGTGACATATGTGCACATTCTGGTGGATGATATCAGCAATGACACCAGTAGGGGAATACCCCTGTACCCATTAGGAAAGACCTAGGCTGTGGTCAACAGTATGGACACTGTGTTAGGGATGGTGTAGTGTAGTACACCTCCCTGACCTGGAGACATCTCCCTGGCCATTTAGGTAGTCATCCGAGGTACCCATGACATGACAGGGTGGTATCCATGTGCACGGAGATCATTGGACAGGCATACACAGCACCCGTAGACCAATATTGGAATACACATCACCCTCCAGGGGTAGGGCCCAATGCCTGGATGGCCGATACCAGCCTCCACAATACTCACCTCCAGTATGCAGCATGCTATCCACCTTGCATACAGACATATGCGACACTATGCTGTTAGACATGCTACATGTCCATAGCCTGCTCTGAAAGACATACGTCATGGACAACCACCATCCTACAACTAGGATGGCCACATGCTGGACAGATCCCTGTGCCATACCTGTGACATACTCCCACCATACCATGCAGCCCTGTCCACATAGCTGCACATATCACCCCTGCCATACATGGTGTGATGGCCGTATGGTAGATGTAGTATCATCTATCTGGATCAGTAATGTGTCACTGATGCCCCTCTTGGTGGCGTAATGGGTGTCGGATACAGCTAGGAAACCCAGCCCATACATGCTATAGCCAATAACCTTACCTGCGAATGACGTCCGACTAGCCATTGTCCCATGTCTATCACGTGTGCAACACAGGTGATCCGTGGCAGGATGTTGAACAGCTGTGCATTGTAGATGTCTATGGAAAAAACAGATGCATGTACAGGTTTCCATGTGTACTTGGTGCATTGTCACTGTCCAAGTCCAGTAAGGCTGTGTCTGTGTTGATATGTGACATATCCACAGCATCTAGGTCAACAGCATTACCATGGATACATCAGGCATGAGTAGATAGGTAAGAACACCAGTGCATGCAAACAGACATGTCCACATGGAGACTGATGTCACATGCAGTAGGAACACTAATGAGGTGACACACATATATAGGGATGATATCTAATGCATACTGGGTGTTACATGTGTGGGACACATACATGCCAGTCGTGTTAGTGTCATGTTGATTTGCAAAGATAACTGTGTGAATGTACTAGAATGTATGTGCAGCAGTATCACTGTACATGTCTGTAAATGTGACCGTCACCTTCATAATGTCTTACAGATAATGCCGCGTACACGCCTACCAGCATATAGCTGACAGGAGGATGATATCATAATACCGTACCTCTATGAGAACTACGAGGTGTTATTTAGCCACGTGCCACAGCATGCACAGCAGCGGGATGACCTGTGGCAGGATCTTCGCAGGAGAGTCAACGAAGTGGGAGGACATAACTGCACCAACCAGTAGGTGCACAGACACTGCACGGACCTCATACGTCATGCAAAACAGCGTGCCACTGCAATCGCCAGAGAACAAGGTGGTACGGGTGATGGGCCACCAACCCAGCCTCCACTCACACACACAGAGGAGCTACTGGCCAGTCTGGCAACACCCTCGGAACAGCCCCCACAAACAGTAGCTGCCATCATGGAGGTGGGTGTCTCCCAACCAATGAGCCTGGAGTTGCCTGGTAAGTCAGTACTGAACATATGTCCAGTATATCCCACGTATGTGCATGTGTCAGTGTACATCATGTAATGTAACAACATATGCAAGGTATATGGACACACATGCTTTATGCTACCCTGTGTATGCACCATACCTCCAAACTGTACAGGTAATTGCAGGATGTCCAGATGTCTGTTTCATATTGTCGGTGTGTTCCCCTTAATATCTGTCCCTTTCTGGCAAATAGCTGAGGAATGGAGTCATTAAATGAAGACATACAGTTGTGTTTACGACTGCACATTCCATTGCAAACCCATGTGCATGCAAACCTATTGGTCTATCAAATATCCAGGTTAGTAAGAGCAATATGTCACAGTTGTCCCTATATGTCCCCCATCATAGTAGGCTTTGTCCACATTTATTGTTCTAAGAGGTTGAGAGGTATGGTATGTTCACATGTGCTGACTATATGCTATTGTACAGGCGAATGTGTTAACCTGCACTGTGCACCCTGTGGCTGTCATACAGTCATGGATAATGTTCATACTGCTGTGTCAGCCTATACAGGTACCTCTGGCATGCCGCATAGACAAGAGTCCATTGCAGGTGAGTCTATCATCAGTATCAGGCATGTCAAAGCATAGATCTATTCACCACGTGGCCAGTTAATACATGGATATACAGTTTGCATCACCCATCATCCACACAGGCCACCCATGTGCAATATATGCAACTGAAATGATACACAGACATGAAACTACAGTATTTGTCATTGCTACATGTGTGTCCAGCTGTGCATACAACGGTGGAGGTGTTCTACAATGGAGGCATATGTACTATACAGTGGAACAGAATGTGTGGTACACAAACCAGTACCGCACAGTGATCTGTGATATGGGCAGATCACAGGCATCACCATTGTGTTATATGCCCCTGCAAAGGTTTCACACATTGTGATGTTCCATCCGACACGTCCGAGACACGTAGCGTTTTGGTTGCAATATTGTCACAATTCCCCATAACCCATACCCCACATACCACACATACACCTGTTGTCTGCATAGCCCTGTGGATGGTGACATAACCAACATCTATGGGTGTATGTCATATGGGACAACACAGACATGTGTGATAGACGGCCATCACATACATGACCAACACATGTGCACACATGGCCATGGGGGATGGCCAGAGACACGTAGCCACACAGAAGATGGGATGTGGATACACCCTGTCCCACTTTGTCCACACATGGTCCAAGTACAGCCGTACTAGACTGATTGTACAGGTGATGTGGTATGCTGCACATCATAACTGCTTGTGCACAGCTAGCAGAGGTGTCAGTGACATGTATCTCATAAGATGTGTTGAACATGATGTCTGTGTCATAGCATGATGGTAGTCACCTTCACAGATTACACTGACAGTGATACCAGGCCACAGAAACAGTACTTTTCCCCCCTGCCATAGGACATCACTGTTAGCTGTGCACCATGTGTGCATGGTACATCAATGTCATGTGTGAAATGGTGATGTGACAGGTCCGCTATGTGTGGACATGATTGCCCGGCAGCTAACACTCTGTAGTCATCGTGCAGGGGTGTCATCTGTATGTCGTCCAGTGACCTGACACATGACACAGCATGGTTGGGTGTGTATACACCTCAACATCATAGGTCACAATCCACAGGTATGTCATGGGTATGCATGCAGTTCTGGATATGCAATGTGACCATAACATGCACTGTTTAGCAATATAGACACCTCATGATGCCATGCAATGGCACAGTGTCTGTACATCACACTGTACAGCAATGTAGATGGCCCAGTCCCCTACCATGCCCATGCACATTTGCTCAACATGCATTCTATCTGTAGGGCATATGGACAACATCGCAATGTGATTCCCAGTATGATGCTGTACATGTGTCACGACACCATTGTGTCAGGCATGCATGCATGTTAATGAACATGTCAGCAGATTACATGTCAAGGTCACGTCAGCCATGTGTACTGTTATCCTGTTCTGGTCCACATGGTGTATCATGGGGATGCATGCATACTACCATGATCGTGTGAATTGCATGGATAATGATATGACACCTGCCTGCTGTAGTGTGCATTCCAGGGGGTATGCTTACAAACACTATTGATGTCTGAGCTGCATGCTGTCAGCTGTATCACAAGCATGCTGCATGCCATCTGTCATCTCACATGCATGGTGTGTCAGTGTGTGTGTCTGTGTGTCGGTGTGTGTGTGTGTGTGTGTGTGTGTGTGTGTGTGTGTGTGTGTGTGTGTGTGTGTGTGTGTGTGTGTGTGTGTGTGTGTGTGTGTGTGTGTGTGTGTGTGTCAGTGTGTGTGTGTGTGTGTGTGTGTGTGTGTGTGTGTGTGTGTGTGTGTCGGTGTGTCTATTGTAATGTAAAGTATTTCTTTGCATTCACAGGTGATGTAGGTGCGTTACCCTCCTGTGGTCCATCTGATAGTGTCCCCACAGATGCTAGCAGTGATGAACATATGCACGAGGCACAGGCAGGGATGTCAGGGGTGGAATCTGTGCCAACAGTTGCCATCACAGCTATGTCCCCCTCTTCCCCTCACACAGTTCAGCTGCCAACACATACCGCATCTCCAGTGGCCATAGAGGAAGGACAGTCATCGTTTGTTAGTGTTGAACAGGAATGTGTGGTGGCTACAGAAGGTGTGTCTCCACACCATGGTGGCAGTATATTGACTGCAGATGTGCCACACAGGCATGTGGCTGGTGCTGCTCGTAGGAGGACTTCTGGCAGACATGCACCTGCAGGACATAGCACAGCAGCTGGGATCACCAGACGCATGTTCCAGACTGTAATGGCGGCACAGGCACATGTCGAATGGCAGAACAGAGAAGGGTCAAGGCTGCAGAGGGCTGCTATCAGTACCCTAAACAACAACATCCAGGCATTGGCAGGTGCTCAACAGCAGCTGTCTGATGTTCTGGACAGGTGATTGGGTGACATGGTCAGAATTCTCGACCGTGGCATGGCAATCCGTGAGCGTGAGCTCTCTGTGCTGGAACATCTGGTAGGGGTGAGGCATAGGAAATATGGATGTAGGCCAGCTACACCACCTAGTGCAGGTCAACGCAAGCATGCCACCTCACATGGCCGCTCCCATAGTGCCGGTAGCAGTAGCAGTGCAGCTGGTGCTGCGATGTCCACACCAGGTCACAGCAGGCCACGTGGATGTGGCCCTGGACATTCCCGGTGGGGACACGGTTCCAGTGGCCATGTGTCATCGGACAGTAGCCATTCTGTACCTTTGCCTGGTAGTGTCCGGTCACAATGAGCTGTACAACCTGGTTTGTACATTCTGGAGCTGTCCATAATACCCTTGTGTAGGCCTCACAAATGACAGAACTATGTGCACACATGCACACACACAGCAAACACAACTGTAGGGCTCCACAACACCCACATACATATGGAACAGACATGTCCATTCAAATCACTGGCCCTTACCCGCACTCATGATGTCATCCATTGGTGCAGCCTATGCCCCTGGCAAACAGTATCACCCTGTGCATATGATGAAGCCTGTGCCACATCCCTGTTATCCACACCATCGGTGCAGGGATATGCTCATATGGTCTGATGCACAGGGTGAACAGAATAGTGAGAGGTGTATCTAACATTACTTGTGTATGCATATTGCGAGATGTGTATGTTGTTTTGGTCGTGTGTGAATACTGAGATGTGAGAGGTGTATCTCACATTACTTGTGTATGCATATTGAGGGATGTGTATGTTGCATTGGACGTGTGTGAATATTGAGAGATGTGTATGTGACATCAGTGGTGTACTGTCAACATGCACCAGTCATACCATGTAGTCCAGGTGCAGCATGCATTGTGATATGTTCACAGTATGTGTCTCAGTTACAACAGTAACAGCATGTTGGTAATGCCCTGGTTCCCTCCTATGGTGTACTGGCATGTGCCTACAGGTAGTAGTGTTTGTAGTCCCCCATGTGTAACTGTGGAGTACTCACAGGCACATATAGCAATATCAGCATGCTAAACGCACCCTCAACCTGACTGTTGGACAGTCGGACATGACACAGATGTCTGAACATGACACAGATGTCCACACATATACTGCACCTGAAGCATGCGGTCATTCGAACAGGCTACAGTAGACAGAGATGTGACGTACATACCGGGAAACATTACAGGTATGTTGACATGGTGCAGGGGTTGTACACAGTGGTCAGGCCAATGATGACATTAGAGGCCACCTGATAGCATGAGGCCACACTGTGTAGCAGTAATACCCTGTCACAATACAGGTACATGGCCACATTCATGGGGTCTGCAGCACTATAACACACCCCATAGTGTTCATGTGTGGACCCGTGCCTATGTGGCCATCACCCTCACAGTACTTTGCACCCACACAACATGGCACAGAGAAGGGACATGCACAGGTATCCAGTATGGCTGGGACCAATGGCATCAACAGGGTAGTAGACTGCATCACCATGAGGGGTTAGTGATCCTGTTTCCACAGTATGGTAGCATACACCCTCACACCAAGCACCAGACAGCCATATATACATACATGCACAGACACACTGTGGTGACCAGATATGTGTGTACGGATAGCTGATGTGTATGATGCACCACACCTGCTGACCTCATGTTTTCCACACTGCAGTATGTACAGATCTGTACAATGGTGTACAGGGATGTGTTACATCTGGGACGTAGTCCCCACCATATGTGGCATGTGTGGTCACACAAGCGGACACACATGACAGTGCTGGGAATGATACACCTGCCATAAGATGATCTGTTTGATAGACTGGCAATTGTGTGGCTATGTGCACATGGGTGGATGTCAGTGATACAGGTGTCACGTGACATACAGTTGGCTACACCTGACCGCTGTGTATGCGTTAAGTCATCACCATCAAGTAACAGTGACACAGCGTACTGTTTGCACATGGCATGCTAGGGTGGCGTGTGACACACCTGTGAGCCATCCCTGGCACACATACATCTACACAGGTGGATCATCACTTTATGTACACAGATCCCTCCATACTGGATGTACAACCAACTGTACTGTCTGTATGTCACCATATACAGGTGTCAATGATGGGGCTGCATTGCGACTGCATGTTGTAGTTGGGCACAGCTGTGGTACGGACATCGGCCACTGTACATGCATGGTTGCTGCATGCACAGTACAGATTGTACATGTTTGTTGGTCCTACATGTGTTTCCTGTAGTCATATTTGTATGCATTGCTATTGGTGGACATGTGTGTTGACATACATGACACATGGACTGTGGTATGATATCATGGGTGTCATGGGTGACTACTACAGGGGAATGTGTCCTCCGACATTGCTACCTCCTGTACTGTGAGCATTCAACAGACATGGACCCACCTTCCATTTGCGTGCATATGATTGCTTAGGCCACTGTTCTGCATGGAGGACAGCAAAGGCTTAGCTATGTACATATGTGTTGTGTGTGGTCCATGCACACATCCACTACAATCACATGTTTGACATCTCGAAACATCCGTGTTTGTTGGTGTACAGCAACACTCATGTGTCACAGCTGTGTACCACCCGGAGCCCCTGGTATGTCTTGAGCTGACCTGGTCATATATAGTGGTATACTTGCAATGCATAACAGCTGTTGGAACCCTGTCAGTACATGTGTACCCTGCACAGTTGCTGTAGACCTCTGTACAGTCCACTGGTCATGTGTCACATGGTGTTGTGGTAATGTATGGCTGTGTACTGCTGCAGCAATGACATGGCGATGTCTCAGGGGCTACAGTGTAGACTGCAGTGTGTACATCTGGGATCTGCAATAGTGACAGCTGTGATGGCAGCTGAGCATGTGCTGGTCACTGCATGTGTGTGACCGCTCTGTGCATGGGGACAGTTATGCCTTACTGTGCCCTTCCGTGTCTAGACTCCGTCGGCATGCAAGACAGCCCTTTGCAACTGCTAAGTGTGTGAGCATGCCCAGTATGCTGTTGTGTAGATAGACACACATGACAGTCCCAACTGAGCCCTTGCGAGTTGAGACTCCGTCCGCATGCAAGACGGCGCTTTGCAACTGCTAAGTGTGTGAGCATGCCCAGTACGCTGTTGTGTAGATGGACACACATGACAGTCCCAACTGAACCCTTGCGAGTTGAGACTCTATCCGCATGCAAGATGGCCCTTTGCAACTGCTAAGTGTGTGAGCATTCCCAGTACGCCGTTGTGTAGATCGACACACAGTACAGTCCAAACGGACTTGTATTACTAAGTGTGTGGCCATGCCCAGTGACACCTTGTGTTGGTGATGTCCTTCTGTCCATGGCCGTTGACATCCTGTATAGCTATGGTGGTCATCCAGCCAACAGATGTCCATTGTCAACGTCATGATGGATGCCTACGGAGTACACACTGGTCGACTATCTTGAAGGGTGTACTATCTGTGGGGCATCCCGTGACTATGTCATGTTGTCATGGTGCACCGTACATCTTACGTTGCCACGATCACACCACTGCCGTGTGTTTGACTACGTGTACCCTGGGACAGTAATATGTCTGTATGCTTTCAGACTGATCACTCTCTATACAATCCCTGTCTGCGTCCTTGTCAATGCGGATGATGACACACACCTAGATGTCTGCCTCTGGGACTGCTGTGCTTAGTACTCTTGGTAGCGCATTCTGTAAATGCGTCATGCTGTAGTGTGTTAGGGTAGTTAGGTGTAGTTCGACTCCCAGCCCTGCCAAGTGTGTGTGTGTGTGTGTTTGCGTGCATGCTCCCGTCCGCCTGGGGATGCAGTCTTGCTTTTAGACGCCGCACACCACAACAGTTTCCTACCGACGTCTTTGCCTTTGTGGATGATGACACGCACCTAGATGTCTGCCTCTGGGACTGCTGTGCTTAGCAATCTCAGTAGCGCATTCTGTAAATGCGTCATGCTGTAGTGTGTTAGGGTAGTTAGGTGTATGTTCGACTCCCAGCCCTGCAAAGTGTGTGTGTGTGTATGTTTGCGTGTGTTTGCGCGCATGCTCCCATCCGCCTGGGGACTCAGTCTTGCTTTTAGACGCCGCACACCACAGCAGTTTTCTACCGACGTCTTTGCCTTTGCAGATGATGACACACACCTAGATGTCTGCCTCTGGGACTGCTGTGCTTAGTAATCTCGGTAGCGGGTTCTGTAAATGCGTCATGCTGTAGTGTGTTAGGGTAGTTAGGTGTATGTTCGACTCCCAGCCCTGCCAAGTGTGTGTGTGTGTGTGTGTGTGTGTGTGTGTGTGTGTGTGTGTGTGTTTGCGCGCATGCTCCCATCCGCCTGGGGACTCAGTTTTGCTTTTAGACGCCGCACACCACAGCAGTTTCCTACCGACGTCTTTGCCTTTGTGGATGATGACTCGCACCTAGATGTCTGCCTCTGGGGCTGCTGTGCTTAGTAATCTCGTTAGCGCATTCTGTAAATGCGTCATGCTGTAGTGTGTTAGGGTAGTTAGGTGTATGTTCGACTCCCAGCCCTGCCAAGTGTGTGTGCTTGTTTGCGCGCATGCTCCCATCTGCCTGGGGACTCAGTCTTGCTTTTAGATGCCACACACCACAGCAGTTTCCTACTGACGTCTTTGCCTTTGCAGATGATGACACGCACCTAAATGTCTGCCTCTGGGACTGCTGTGCTTAGTAATCTCGGTAGCGCGTTCTGTAAATGCGTCATGCTGTAGTGTGTTAGGGTAGTTAGGTGTATGTTCGACTCACAGCCCTGCCAAGTGTGTGTGTGTGTGTGTGTGTGTGTGTTTGCGCGCATGCTCCCGTTCACCTGGGGACTCAGTCTTGCTTTTAGATGCCGCACACCACAACAGTTTCCTACCGACGTCTTTGCCTTTGCAGATGATGACACGCACCTAGATGTCTGCCTCTGGGACTGCTGTGCTTAGTAATCTCGGTAGCGCATTCTGTAAATGTGTCATGCTGTAGTGTGTTAGGGTAGTTAGGTGTATGTTCGACTCCCAGCCCTGCCAAGTGTGTGTGTGTGTGTGTGTGTGTGTGTGTGTGTGTGTGTGTGTGTGTGTGTGTGTGTGTGTGTGTGTGTGTGTTTGTGCGCATGCTCCCGTCCGCCTGGGGACTCAGTCTTGCTTTTAGACACCGCACACCACAGCAGTTACCTACTGACGTCTTTGCGGATGATGACACGCACCTAGATGTCTGCCTCTGGTACTGCTGTGCTTAGTAATCTCGGTAGCGTGTTCTGTAAATGCGTCATGCTGTAGTGTGTTAGGGTAGTTAGGTGTATGTTTGACTCCCAGCCCTGCCAAGTGTGTGTGTGTGCATGTGTGTGTTTGTGTGTGTGTGTGTGTGTGTGTGTGTGTGTGTGTGTGTGTGTGTGTGTGTATTTGTGTGCATGCTCCCGTCTGCCTGGGGACTTAGTCTTGCTTTTAGACGCCGCACACCACAGCAGTTTCCTACCAACGTCTCTGCCTTTGCGGATGATGACACGCACCTAGATGTCTGCCTCTGGGACTGCTGTGCTTAGTAATCTCGGTAGCGCGTTCTGTAAATGCGTCATGCTGTAGTGTGTTAGGTGTATGTTCGACTCCCAGCCCTGCCAAGTGTGTGTGTGTGTGTGTGTGTGTGTGTGTGTGTGTGTTTCCAGCTGCATGACAACAGTACATTGCTTTTACAGTAGTCACTCTCTATAACATCCGTGCAGCGTCTTTGCCTTTGATGCTGCTGTCTGCAGGCTAGACATGTGCCTGTGTGAATCATGTGATCCACTGATCACGGTAGCGCATTTTGTTACTGCATAATGCTGTCGTGTGGTACAGTGCTTACGTTTATGTTCTGCTCCCAACCCTGCCATGTGTGTGTGTGTGTGTGTGTGTGTGTGTGTGTGTGTGTGTGTGTGTGTGTGTATCTATCCACATATATATATATATATATATATATATATATATATATATATACATATATATATATATATATATATATATATATATATATATATATATATATATAGCTATATATATTTATATATATATATATATATATATATATATATATATATATATATGTATATATATATATATATATATATATATATATATATAAAATGTATATTGTATATAGATATGTATGTTGTGATTATCACTCTTGACTGTGCTGCATTGTCTGCATGTGAGCACCTTGGATGTATGTACATCTGCTATGGCTCTGTGATAGTGTACATACTGTGTGCTGTAGTGATCGTGGGTTATACATGTGTAGTGACCGGTTATTGTGTTGCTGGGCATTACACGGGCATTGGAAACAATGTTAGTGCAGCACCTTTGACTGGTCGTATGCAGATCTTGGCAACAGTCAGCAGTGGTTATTACAGTGGAGTATGAGTATGGCTCGTATCCATCTGTAGTAACTGTCAATTCTATGCACCTCAGGTTAACATTACAGACGCACGTTTATCCACAGGTTGTGGTACAGATCCCAGGACTGTATGTGTAGACATTGACAGGTGCAGGACTGGGTTGTGTTGGATGCATGGAGGGGTATCCATGGCCAGTAATGGGGATCTCTACAGCCTGGCAGGTACGGTCTGTGACTGTCCCACAACCTCCTGTATATGGCTGACACATGCTGTACCTGTGTATATGCAGACACACACACTTACCACAAACAGCTACGGCTATCACATACACACACCCATTGCACCACCATTGGGCCATGCAATAACCGTTGTCCCTCACACACACACACCTACGTGTACATTGGATGGCTCTATGACAGCTCTGGACATGTTAACACCACACCCTGTGCATATGATGTCACCTGTGCCACCACCTGTGGTGTGTAACATTAATGCAGGATCTGACTAACCTGGTGCTGATGCACATGGTGGCTTTATTCCACTGTATTGATGTTAGCATGCTGTTAACACACAGTGTGTTACCTCCAGGTGTACTTCAGCGTTCATGATGCATTGCAGCTATGACCATCACTGTAGCATAGTTTACAGCACTGTTATTTCTGATGATGTATTCTCCATCCATGTGCCATTTCACTGATGTGTGTAGTATTGGCAGCATGTGTGTCTGTGTGTGCAGTACGTGTGTGATGTGTGTAGTACACATGTATACATGCTTACAAATGCATACACGACATTACACGGGCTTCACCATTCATACACTAGCTTACTCATTCTTCCACACTCCACATGCGCACACGGGCTAACACATGCGCACACATGCTTACTCGGGCTTACTGGCGCACACGGGGACACACTGTGGTCACATCGGTGGTATCCATGGCATATGCCATAAGTCTCCTGACGTTCCCTAGGATAGCTCATGACAAGCCTCTTCCACTGACAGCACACATGTGACACTGCTTCGGTGAGGTTACAGTGTTTTATACATACACACTCATGTTGTCACCTATCTTCTACTCTAATAGTCCCCTTAACCTACACTACACTGTAGAGGCTTGGCCCATATGGCATGACATGTTGTGATTCACTATCCTCAGCCTCACTTGCCTCACATTGCCTACAAATGCTTTGTTACATCTCTGACAGAGTGCTTTCACACATAAGTACCAGTACGCAGTAGCCATGTTGTCTCCAGCTTGCCATTCATCTGCATGGCGTACTAACATCTAACTAAACCTACATTTTGTATGTATATTATCCATATGTCTTGTTTTGAAGTGCAGCGTGTTCTCGTGGCGCTGCGATACGCTTCCACATCAGGGATCGGGGGAGGACAACTACTGGTTCATTGATATCCAATAGACAAAGCCGCCGCTGGCCTTAAGGACTTGGACATTGGCATGCTTCATCGACTGTATTCATACTGTATTTGCAGCTGTCATTGCTCCGTTTAGCAACGTGCAAAACGTTAGTTGCATAACATCCGGGTACATTTCTGCACATAACTCTGCTCTTGCACGGACAGCTTACTGTTTCATGTATCGCGTAATTACATCATTTGCATAGCTTACACATACAAATGGGGTATGTTGCAAATCCCAACATCGTCCGTGCAATGTTCGTGTTACTGGCGGTCTTGCATGCCCCTACGGGTGTTTGCTGAATAGCCTGGCAGTCATCTTTCCTTGCTGTACTCTCACTCAATCCATACATGCTGGAGGCTTCTTGTATCATGGCCTAGGCTTTGCTGTGTGCTATGTCTATTTGTGGTGTATGCATGGCTGTGGGTATGTCCCACTGTCATCATTGGTAAAGGTGACACCCTATAGGTACTTCTTGTAGACTGCTGTGTCATTTGACATGTCAGCACATACCTGCGGATAAACTTCCTACTGCAGCGCTTTTCATACCTTCTGAGTTATCTTGCGGTCAATAATGCTGTTTCCTCAGACATGTATCTGTTTCTGAACATACCTGTCAACCTCCTAGTGCAAAACATCAGTACAAAGCCTAACATGATGGGGGGACAGATAGGGGAAGATTCTACATATTGCTCTTACAAACGTAGATAGTTGACAGTATTATAGGTTTTGCATTAGTATGACCTTTCTGAGGGATTTGCAGTCTTAAACACATATGTTTATCATTATTTAATGACGTCAGTTCTCAGGTATTTGGCAGACAGGTACAGATTGTGAGAGGAACACACCACACATATGAGGCATACATCTGCACATTTGCACAGTTGCGAGGTATGTTTCTGATACTGGACATCAATTTTCTTACGCCAATACACACAATACATGGCGCCATCACAGGCCAGTTACCATTACATTCCTATTGCAGGACACACCAACCCACAGGGTTATATTACTCACACAGGCCAACAGGTGCTATCCACACTAATTATTCCATCACGTACCTTATGTGTACGCCGGTATTTGCGCTTTCCATCAGTGGCAGAGCTCACGTACAAGTATGGGGGACTGGACACTGTATCGGTGACACTGCATGACACCCTGAGGGACACATGTCTTTTGAGTCTATTAACCTTCCACATTGACTTTCACAGGCTATACGTTGTAATTCACATTTGTGGACAAACATGCTTATGACTTGTACATGTTTTGTCATTTGTCCTGACATCTTTCTTCTCACCTGTCCACCTAGTATCACTAGTTCTGTACATTTCATTAGGACGGGTTACCTTCATACCTCTCACCTGTACACATTATGGGTATATGCCCTGGGGTTTGACCTATAATTCTGTTACATTTGTCATGATAATGTGCCTTTCTGGTAGATTGCTGGCAAGCCATAACGGACTGTGCGGTTAGGTAATCATGACTGACATTTCTATTTCATGATTACTAACTCTCATAACATTCGTATTCCTGACTACGCAATTATTCTATCAACGGTCTGACTTTGTCTGAGGTATATTTAATATAGTCCCTATTTGTCTGTCATGTACTATGCCTTAGTCCAGCTGTCTTATTCTGACATTCTGGCAGGTATGGTTACCATCTTGGTCGTATGCATGTCCATCCATGATAATCGCCTACATGACACTGATATAGGTCCCTACATCTTCCCCCAATGGTTTACACAATATCCAGTAGATGGGTTGCACCTTTTTGGAGAATATAGGCATGTGCTATACCCACATAGGTATATTGATCACTCCCATGGGGCGTACCTAATAGATCTGTGCCAACCAACAACTTGGCCCAATTCTGCATACCCATGATTCCCATACCTGACACACCTTCACAGTACCCATTAGACATGTTTAATGTAAGCGATAATAAAGTGTGAGGACACTTCCGAGCATTCCCCACTCTGCGGATATCAGCTCGTATGTCATACATTCAATCGACCCATGTGTTGTTACCCTTGCACCTGCTACTGTTGCATGTACAGCTATATCGTAGTTGCAGCTGTGACGTCTTTCGCATCAATGACAGTTCGCACATCATACAGGATCAATTTTTGGGGTCCTGCAAAGGACACCTATAGTCATGTTTAATGTGTAGAACTTGCAGGCCCTGTCACACTGGTACTTTCCGGGCAATGGTTTGGAAACCATTGGTGTATTCTCCTTTCATGCATGTCTGTCTGTCTATCCATATTAGCTATACCGTGACCTATTTATGTACATGTGTTATATGTACAGGGACCTATGTTTGTTGTGTATATATCTATTCATGTATTGTGTGTGTATAGATATATATATGTACATGTATACATATGTCTGTACATTCCTCATCTCGTAATTTGCTTTGGAT
The DNA here is from genome assembly GCF_019279795.1 of Protopterus annectens. Lineage (NCBI taxonomy): Eukaryota > Metazoa > Chordata > Ceratodontiformes > Protopteridae > Protopterus > Protopterus annectens. The sequence continues at coordinate 1,789,397,831 of NC_056726.1, read as the reverse complement.
TATGTCTGTGGATATATGTGTATATATATCTCCATATCATACCTTTCAACTGTATAGATTTCCGCTGCATGTACAGCTGTTTGCCTCTTATCTTTGGTCCGTTTTTCATAACCTTGTGTCTATCTGGCAAGTTAGTGGCATATCATTAAAGACTGACATTGGTAAATAATGACAAACATTTCAGGTTACGACTTCATACCCTTCAGAGAATCCATGCTAGTGACACACCTGTTATTCTATCCACTTTCTATGTTTGTTAGGGCAATATCTGGAGATTGTCCCTATTTGTACCAGTTGTTGTCATGGCTTTGTCTAGTTTCGTACTTTACGGGGTTAACAGGTATGAGCCATGTACATAGAACGTGGGGAAAACACCATTGATTTTCTATTCTGTGAGTGGATTACACACGCGCAGGTGCACTTGCATATCCTTATTGTGGGTTACATATGTTTCATAGATAATTGTGCTTACGTGACCTTTCATAATTCTGACTGTAACAGTTACATATCTGTATTCCAGTTTACGGACTACTGCGAAACACAAGTTCACCTTTACATATTTAAATGTGTGTACAGCACGAACGCTTTCATTACACTTTTAAGTTATATGTGCAGTGGTCGTAGGTCAACCGGGACTGCATTCACGTTGACCGGATACCGGAACCACTATTCTATTGGTGTTCTCCCTCATTGATATGCATACCCATAGTACTGAGCTACATCAACATATGCCTCACCATTTCACCTACAACACAGGCATCCATTCTCCTGCTGGGAAAAAGGCGGTACTATATATTACACATTCCCTATTGCCTACTGCTGTGGACTCCGGCTGCATTGTTAATCACTCCAAGGATATGCAGAACACCAAGGCATATAGTCCAGCCACATACAGGTCTTTGATTGTCAGGATCTTCATGTAGTGATCTGGGTTTAGGCTTGTCCACCTGGTGAACGGAACTTCCCTGGCCGAGGTCAAATGTCAGACGAAGCATATGGACAGGGATTATCTCCCTATTTTGACGTTTTACCTGTGTTTATAGACACAGGTGTTTGGGCACCTGTCAGCAGCTTATTCTGTTGGCATTACATATTATGGGTGGGATTGTTACAGTCCATACTCCACGGTGAGGGGTGTTCCCATTCATATTTGACTATTACCTGTATACAGTCATACGGGGATTATTATTTTTGGACATGAAGTGACTACAGGTATGCAGCTGTACATTACACAAGTGTGAAGGGCTGTTCCTGTAAATATGTATGGACCATACCTCTCAACCTCTTAGAGCACCGAACCTGTGCAAAACCTACACGATGGATGGACAATTAGGGACACATTTTAACGATTGCTCTTACAAGCTTAGAATGTTGATAGAATGCTAGGTTTTGCATTAGCATGACTTTTCTGCAGGTTGTGGAGTCTTATACTCAGGATATTTCTCATTATTTAGTGATGGAAATCCTCAGCTATTTACCACACTGGTGCAGATTGTCGGAGGCACACACCAACACTATGGGGCGAACCTGTGGTCATTCTTAGGTTGCCACCTTTTCGACTGCCCAAAGTGGGACATGTTCTGTAGAGATGTCAGATTTTCCAGGGCAAAACATACCTACAGCCGTGCATTGTACAGAACTTTAACCTTTTTTGTACATATAATAGCTTATTCTAGTAACATTTGAATTGCTTATGCTACTTCACATAACATATTGAGGATTCATATATAAAATAACTGCTTTATGCGACTTCTTCTTCTTCTTCTTCTTCTTTCGGCTTTTTCCCGGTTAGGGGTCACCACAGTGGATCACCATGTCCGCACTTTAATTGGCAGTGAAGTTTTACAGTGTCGAGTTGCCAGCCCGGCGCCCAACCTTCTACAGAAGGCACACACACACGCACACCTAGGGCCAATTTAGAGTGTCCAATCCACCTGCAGCATGTCTTTGGGATGTGGGAGGAAACCGGAGCACCCGGAGGAAAGCCACGCGACCACAGGGAGGACATGCAGACCCCGCATAGAAGGCACCCCAGCCGAGGATCGAACCAGAGAACCTCTTGCTGTGAGGCGGCAATGCTAACCACTGCACCACCGTGGCCGCCCAACTGCTCTATGCGACTATTAAAGTAAATTATGAAATAACATTGTCCTAAACTCTCAGGACATTTGCTATGTCTTGATATTTTTCACAGGACACAACTGCCTACAGAGGGACTGTTACTCGCAAAGTGGGACAGGTGGTGACCCTGGTCATTCTGCAAATATCTGGACAGTTGAGTGGTATGCTGTTGTGTTCTGGCACAGCAGTAGCTCAGCATTAAAGACTGCAGTCGGAACGTGCTGACAGACAGTTGGGTTTCAGACTTCATACTCCAGACATTAATGCCAATGTGCAAACTGTTATTCTATCAAATTCTATTTCTAAGAGCTATCTTTACAAATTGTCCCTGTTTTTGGACCTTTGTCTCACTTATATTCACGGCTCTGTCCAGATATCTTGCTCACACAGGTTGACAGGTATGGTCAGTCATGACTGCACACAGTCAGTGTCCCTCACACTTGATCAGGGTTGACCTGTTTACGTCACTGTCTTCCTCACCCTCATGCCGTTTTCCACTTTGCAAATGTGTGCATTATATTCTCCCTCCTATTCGTGTCTGGACACGTGCATCATGGGAAGGTATTTTATCCTGGGTGGTAGGTTATGCATGCCCACTTAGGGCTGGACAGTGTCATGGACCTCCACTGCACATTCTGACTTGTGCCCAGATATCTACTGGATTGGAAATCATGTTGTCATACCCATTCTACTATTTACACAAGTTGGTCATCCCATGAGGGATATCCCAAAAATTGGACTAGACCAAAACAAGTTAGATAACGAAAATTTTTGTGGCTTCACGAAAATGTTCAGTGGGTTTTACATGCAGGGGGTACATGGTTTGAAATCCTGACACTGCCTAGGGTGACAATACCTACTACATATGCGTAAGGGTCACTGTGTGTAGCTGTTTCTGCAACAAACCAGTGGACCAAGTATGGCTGAATTTGGTGGACGTTCTGGTATGGAGGCAGGTTGTGTGTTGTGGAGGGTATGCTGGGTAGGCTATTATGCATCCAGGTGTGTTGCATTTGTTATGGCCAGTTCCATCAGGACCCATCTGTGGGTATGTGACGGTGCCGTATCTATACATTTGTCTCGCATATTTCCATATTCATATGTTTGTGGGATTGTGTTCTACACTATGGCCTGTCTGCTTGTCTTGCAGCTGTTTCTACATGAGGTTGTGTTTCTTTCCACTTCACCCGCTGCACTCTCATACACCTCCAGTTCACCTTTTCTGTATATGACACAAGTATCACCTTTGAGGAATTTAGCAATAAACACCTACCCCTCACACGCGAATTCCTCACACCCCATAGAGCACTACTTTGGTTGTTGGCCCATGACACGGCCAGAGTTACACATTGACTACCCTACATGTGTCGGGTACCTTTATGGTTGTGTGGACTACCCTGCCATGTTTGCTTTCCACATGCTATACCTCACGCACATAGGTACATGCCCATACTTCACTTTCATTACTTGGTTGGTGTATCCGGGTACTACCCGTTCGACTGTGTCACATACACATTCAGATTATACAGCTGCCTTCCGGATTTTGCCAGCCTGTTCTACTCATTGGTAGGCTGGCACCTTTTCCTATGTCCAAGCTATTCCTTACACATGTCCGACTGTTGTGGACAATGCCTCCCCACAGTCGACGGTTGTGTTTCCACCTTTTCAATTGGCCACAGTGTGTTATAGGGTTACCACCTGTCCCACTTTGTGAGGGACAGTCCCTCTTTGGGCAATTGTGTCCTGACATGTACTTGTAAACATGGCAAATGTCCTGAGATTTTAGGACAAACTTATTTCTTATATTTTATGTGATAGTTGCATTAAACAGTTATTCTGTATCTGAAATACCTGACTGTTATGAGAAACAGAATAAGCAACTAAAATGCTACAAGAATACGCTTTTCTGTAGGCAAAACAGTTATGTTCTGTCCTTTGTACTGGCTGTGGGTATGTGTCGGCCTGTAAAATCTGATGTCTGTACCAAACATGTCCCACTTTGGCCATTTGTAAAGGTGGCACCCCTACTGTGACAGTTGCGGTGAAAACAGCATATTTTACAGGCCGACACATACCCACGGTCAATTCGGCAGATAGAACTTACAATTCTTGCCTATATCTAAGCTTATTCTTGTAGCATTTCGGTATCTTATTCTGTTTGTTATGACATTTATGTAATATACGTTCAGTGAAATATGTTTAATGCAACTATTGCATGACGTCTACGGAAGAATTATGTCCTATATTCTCTGGACATTTGCCAGTTTTACATGTTTGTGTCAGGACACATCTCCCCACAGAGGGACTGTCGCTTGAAAAGTGGGACAGGTGGTAATCTTGGTCGACGGTACGGATCATACTGTTCCTTTTGGCCTACATGTGTCCAAATTGTTACGGCTGTTTATATGCTCCTTCTGTTTCATTTACATGCGTATGCTATTTCCTATCACATTTGGTATGTGAAATACGGACATACCTTTTGCATGTGACTATTACATGGCTTGTGGAATATGATTCAGACATACGGTCACTACATATATCTACATTTCTCCTCGTGTATTTTGTTATGGACACATCTGCACAGCTATGTTCCCTCCCTCACATTATGGGTCAGCTGGTGACCCTCTCCGTTGGACTGGATGTACCTACTGGCGGTGCGCTAACATATGATATGTTTCACTTCCACATGGTATAGCTATCAACACTACGTTGGACTACAGGCACACGATTTTTATGTCATTTGTTCATGGGTAGGGACCCGTTATTCCCTACCGTGCATTTGTGTTTGATTCTTCATTTTCAGTTCGCAGGGACTCTGCTTTGCATACGTTTCAGTCTCCACAGACACTGATAGGTATGATTACTATTGCTGGCAGAATATAATATTCAGCAGTTTAGGTTGCTCCTCGACAGCCAACATTGACATGCCTCCCTGCGCAACTTCGATACGCCCCTTGCACTCGTGCACATTTCCTATGCATGTGGCTGTGGCAGCTGCGCGCCTTCATTAATATGCATATGGCATGACTACTCCATATATACACCGCACGGCCGGCGCAAGCCTTACGCCGGACTTGCGCCGAGCTTCATGAATCCCAGGGAATGATATTTTTTTACAATGAAGAAAAGAAGTAGCACCATACTTAAGCAAAATAATTAAAGAAAAGGTAAGAATAATGAAAGAGTTGAATGACAAAGTCAAGTGAATACACCGAAAGAAGTAATGCAGACAATAAAAAGGCATATTTTGAAAATTTTTCCATATACAAAACTATATGAAAACATAAATGGAACTTAAAAAAAATAACTGAAGAAGACAATAAGAGAATGGAAGAAAAAATTACAATGATATAATTAAGAAATGTGTTGAAAATAGTAAATGTAGAAGCAGCTACAGGTTTAGATGGACCTGAAGATCTAATGTATAAGGATATGCAAGAATGTCAAGAAGAATATTTTTAGAGGTGTCCAATGCATGGTTTGAAAAAGGGGTAAATGATGAAAAAATATGTACAGGTACAATTAAATTTTTATGGAAAAAGGGAGAAAGAACAGACATAAAAAACTGGAGACCACTAGTATTAAACAATGTTGATTATAAGATTTTTATGAAGATAGTAGGAAAAAGAATAGTAAGTAAGGCTAATAAGCTACTGAATTAAACAATTTTTGGAATAAAAGAAAAAGGAAATCAAGAATTTTTAATAATGATAAGAGAATTGGTAGATGATACAATACATAGGAAAACAGGATTAAAAATATTAGTAGAGGATGTAAGTAAAGCATTTGATAAGATAAAGCATGAAACATTATGTGAATTTTGAAAGAATAGAATATAAGTAATAAAATAATCAACATTTTGAAATCAGTATATGACAAAAATAAAGTGAAATTAGTGGTTAATTGCTGGTTAAATGAGACAATAGAAATAAAAAGTGGTATTGAACAAGGATGTCCAGCAAGTAGTATTCTATTTGCATTAATTATGAATGCGGTCATTACCAAGATAAATTTAATATTGGAGGAAGCTAAATACCTCACCAGACACATGTAGTGGCTAGAGACACAACATAGCTTTCTGACTGGAGACACCACAGGGCTTTCTCAGCAAGATAACACAGGGCCTACAAACCATGCCCTCATGTATGTGGATAGATTAAAAGCCATGTCACTGTAATAATTATTC